>NC_056741.1:612249190-612331919 GCF_019279795.1 Protopterus annectens | reverse complement strand
TTGTGTGTGTGTGCAAGGCAGTTTAAAATGTCTGTGTGGTGTTTTGTTTTTGTGTATTATTGCGATCTCGGAGTTAGAATATATATTAGAGTGCAGGGGCTTGCTATACATCTCAGTGTAGGGCTTGTAGTTTATGTTATGTGGGTTGTATGGTGTGTGTGTTGTGTATGTGTTCTGTATGTTTGGGTTTTTTTGTTTTCATGCTTGTGGGTTTCGGGATTTTTGTTGGTGCGACTTTATAATTTCGAGATACTGACTTTCGAGCATTCAGTAATTCGATATTATGAAGGGGAACCATACATGCATATATGTGTGTGTTTGCGCATATATCAATAAATAAATGTGTCTGTGTGTATGTTTCTGTGTGCATGTGCATGTGTGTGTATGTATGTATGTATGTATGTATGTATGTATATATATATATATATATATATATATATATATATTTATATATATATATTTATACACACACACACACACACACACACACACACACACACAATATATATTTCTGTGTATCCATCCATCCTCAACCTCTTTTTCCATTTTTGCACAATGGAGTCATGGTGTCACTTTAATAGTGACAATCATTTAGAGTGAAGGTTTACACCACTGGCTGGTTAGCCCCTCTGTTATAGTTCATCCATACCACACATTTGCATGCATACTTACACCTAGGACCAATTTAGACTGTCCAATCCACCTGCTGCATGTCTTTGCAATGTGGGAGGAAATCAAAGCACCAGGAGGAAACAAACGAACACAGGGAGGGCATATAGACTCAACACAGACGGCACCCCAGCGGAGAACTGAACTTCTTGCAGTGAGGCAACAACACTAACTGCTGCACCACTGTGCCACACCATATGTATCTCTCTCTCTAATATATAGTGTGTGTGCGTGTATGTGTAGATGCATATATGTGCCTGTATTGAGAATCTAGTCCAGGGAGTTTGTGTTTACAAAATCCAGGAATGTCTGTGCCAGTATGTTTGGTGTTGTACATAATTCCCAGTTAATAGTGGGGTTATAAGAGTGGGTCACAGAGGGGGACCTACAGCTTGCAAGGAAGGGGTATTGCATTTTGCCTATGATGACTTGAACATGGAAAATCTCTGGTGCATTGTCCTGTTTGACCATCCCTGAGTTATACTTTTTAATGCAAATAGAGACACATCCATCTTTAGTACCTGTGTATGTAGTAGCTGTTCTAAATGTGTGGAAGGCATTATAACCTTACACTGCTTGTGTGCTCTCCACAGCTTCAGACCATCTCCATGACTGCACAGAAGTCCACATTCTCTAGGATAAAGAGAGCTTCTAGGGGTGAAGTTTTTGTTTAGACTACTAGCACTGAGCAGTACTTTCAGTTTGGCATTGCCTAAAACAGGCACTATAGAGGAGGACAGTGTTTTAGCCAATATTCAAAAGCCTAGAGGGGAGAGGTGCAGATCATCTCCGGCAAAGCAGCATGGCCTGTTAACCATCTCCTCCCACTCTGACAAATATTGCACCCCCTTAGAATGACACCAGAAAATAAACCAATTATTAAAGTCAGTCATCTTTTGTTCATATTGTGGCATCATCCTTGGAGAAAGTAAAATGCTGCTCAGTGCTAGGCTCATACGAGCCTGGGACACATACTCCAAGAGCTCCACAATGTCTCTCTTCATTTAGTCTAGGGATGTACATCTCAAGTCATTTACAACACACATGGAATATGGCTGAGTCATACAAGTACTTGTTGTCCAAAGACCTGAGTGCATGACTAAAGTGGTGGATCCTAGCCCCGGATAAGCAACTGACCACGACTTTCTCCTTACTCAGCCTGGTGAGAAGGACATCATTGTGTCTCATAATGGAGTCTCCAATGACTAGAATGTTGGATTCTGTGGAGGCTTGCCCTATGGACTTACAAGTAGAGACTCCACAAGATATGGCTGTATGTGTTGATGTGGGTGTAGTTTGGAAAGAGTGCGTTCAGGGTTGCTGATGGAGTTTGTTATGTGTACTTCATTTAGGAGGTCTTTCGGGTTTAGGTAGGTTACATTTAAGCACCTAAGCATATGTGGGTCTATGCGTCTGCTTTGAATTGTGTGTGATGGGTGCACTGTGTGTACTACTGGCAACATTATTGACATTAGAAGTGCTTTTATGTGAGAGCTTTGATTCCAGTGACATTGT
The DNA here is from genome assembly GCF_019279795.1 of Protopterus annectens. Taxonomy (NCBI): domain Eukaryota; kingdom Metazoa; phylum Chordata; order Ceratodontiformes; family Protopteridae; genus Protopterus; species Protopterus annectens. The sequence continues at coordinate 612,329,735 of NC_056741.1, read as the reverse complement.
GTAAATACATCTCTCACATACCATATCAGTTTGAGAATTAACCGATTGTCAGTAAACATGAGGTAATTTCTTCATTGCCTCAGGATGCCCATATCCACTAAGCTGGTAAGAGAGATAGTGAAAAAGTTCATATCCATGGCAACAGACCCTTTTTTATTGATTAGATAGTAGGAAACATTTTATTTGTTTTGTTGAGTGTACTCATTTTTTAATTATCAACAGTTTTTGCAAAGGGCTGTTATAAACTTTTAAATTTTTGTTCTGTAACAAGTTGGGACATGAAAAAAGGGAAAAGTGGCCCACTCCTCTAATGTGGCAAACTGCTGCATATGTGTTAGCACAATCTGCTTGTGTATGTTATGTATCATGTTTTACAAATTTTATCTCAGAATTATGGACAAAGAAAAAATTATTAGGGAAAAGTTTCCATATTAGGTACTGTTGTAGGTTGCTATTAACTCATAATAAATTTCCAAACTTAGGAGGGATGGAACAAAAGTTTGAGAATAAATTAGACATGTTCCCCTAAATTTGGGAGAGGTGTGTGTGTGTGCATGAATATTGGATCTTCGTGGTTTATGACTGAAAATTGACTACTTTTTCTTTCAACAAAGTAAATATGTATATGCATACACACACACACACACACACACACACACACACACACACACACACACACACACACACACACACACACACACATGAAATATTTAGCAGCAAGGCTTCAACAAGATGGAAGAGGGTTACTAATGGTATTCAGTATCTTCCCAGAAACCCAGTTGTGAATACCCACTGCTGGCTCTCTTTTTGTGTTGTAACTAGTGATGATCATAGATAAAAGCTGAAATGATGCGCTAATAGCTTGTGTTTGTATTGCACAGGGACCAGTTTGCACACATTTAAAGATCACCACTTGTGAATGTTCTTAGTCATTTAATGAGATTGCTTACTAAAGCTGAGGCCTATGCTGACATAAACTTGGGTATGAATATGTTTTGAGAGTAAATGACTTAGACCTAAACTGGCTGAAAAAATGTATTGTTAACTACATTAACACATTTTTATTATCATTATTATTATTTTTTTGTATGTTAATCAGGCAGTATATAACATAGCCAGATTGCCATTAGTAGTTTTCCCTGCTGGTAGATATAACAAGGTTATACATGAAACTGATTTCATCCAAAAAAGAATGAAAGAAAAGAATATTTTCTTTTGGCAGGGGAAAACAATCCATTTTTGAAAAAAAATGGTTTTGCCCTGAATTCTTATAGTTACCCAAACTGGTTATAAAGGTTGCAAGCTAAGTACTGTGTTTGACATGTAAGGTCAACCTATTTCACAAATGTGGAATGCATTAGGTAGGGTACTTGTCATGCCTTCTGGTATTGTTGATGTGATAGTATAGGCATACAGCAGGTTTTATTCTGGTGATAGTGATCAGAGTGCTGGGCCATTCATAGCATGGGAACTTTAGTGGACATGAGTCATGACCCTTCATTAATGTGTAGGATACTTTGCAGAGAGAAAAGTCTTTCAGTTTATCACAGTAGTAGGGTTACTGAGACTTGAGATATTTTTGTTGAGGAAACATTGAAGTATTTTGAATCGCTTTCAGTACTTTGAGAGGTATGTGCCAATGAGGGATTGTTTTCAATGATGGTCTAATAAAAGATGAATACATTAAGGGTATAACTTCTTTGAAACTTAAGTAGACACCACAGAGGATAAGCTGCGTAAGGTAGAAGGATTTTACAACAACCACAGAAGCATGATGGTCAAAGCAGAACATGTAAGCAATATAGACACCCACGTAACTGCTGACTGTGCCAGAGTGAGACATATGGATGGTCAATGGTACAGATACAAGTTTTACCAATTTAAACTATGCTGCATTTCAAGGCATTTAAGGTAAGCCTATGATTAACACACCAATCATTTGTTTGCTGTTGTCCTTGCTGGAGAGTTTTAATATCAGAACTGGATTTGATAACTACACCCATTAAACAGCCATCATCAGACAGATTATATATATATATATATATATATATATATATATATATATATATATATATATACACACACACACACACACACACACACACACACACACACACATATATACGTATATATACATATATATATTTTTAGTGTGTGTGTGTGTGTGTGTGTGTGTGTGTGTGTGTGTGTGTGTGTGTGTAGCTATATATCTATATCTCTAAACATCTATTATATATATCTAGAGACACCAAACAGGTTGTCAGTGACGCACATATACATAAACACACACATACAGCACTCACTGCACTTACAAAGGACCAAACCCAAAGACCCACATATGAGGACGTGCTCACATGTAACTTACCCAAACCTCAAAGTCATCTCAAACACAGCCCTCAGAAACACTGCATGCACACAAACAAGACAACTCCCACCACAATACATAAAACCAAATCTCATTGTGCCTCAACTATCAAGCCCATGAGGCATAACACCACACAGCCCAATATTTTGGTCACAGGAGACTCCATTATGAGACACACTAATGTCCCTTTCACCAGGCTGGATAAGGAGACAATTACAGTTAGCTGCCTGTCAGGGACCAAGATTTATCACATCATGCAAGCACTAAGGTCACCAAACTAAGTACCAGTATGACCGAGTCATAATCCATGTGGATGTAAATGACTTGTGATGTACCTCCCTGGACTACATGGAGAGAGACATGATTGAGCTCTCAGAATGTGTGTCACAGGCAGGCATGAGCCCACCATTGAACAGCATTCTATCGTCTCCATGGATGATGCCACAACAGTGACAGAAAATGACTGACTGAGGGGCAGAGCCTAGATGGCCAACTGACAGCAGTGAATTTTAAGAGCTCCATAAATTAGTATAATATAGGAATTTTTTTTTTTCAAGTTTAAAACATCAGAAAAAAAAAAAAAACATATATATATATAATAAAGGGGCAGTTTTAAAATACATGTACACATATTGATGGTCTCCCAACACTTAGTTTAGCTTATTAAGTTGATTCTTGATTAATAAATAAATAAATAAGCACAATTTTATATTTAAAATGTACTTTGGTCCAAACACATTAAGGACTTAAATAAGAGTGGAAATCTGAGTTACTGTGAAAGACTAAGTGCACTTGGTCTTGTGCAGTACCCTTTGCAGTGGTCTGGGAGGTGAGCTTGCTCGGACATGTTGGGCATATGGGGACAGCTGATTCTAGGGGTGTTTGGGGTTGCTGGGAAGTGCTAGAGAGTCATCAGATTTCCTTTGTGGAAATATCTGTGGGAATGGAAGGTGTGGTGAGTGGTTCACTGGCAGAGTGGCCACTGCATAGAACAGGCTGGTAAAATTGAACAGGACAAATATCGGTTTGGATATTTTAAGAACAGCCTGGAAACAAACCACATGAACTAGTGAATGGTATTCTGGCAAAACTGGATGGGCATTGTTGCCTGTGCTTGAAGTACTGATATTTGTGCATGTAAGGATGGAAACATACTTATAACAAATAAGAAACTAGAAGGATCTCATAATTTAAAGTCTATGGACTGTATAAACATGCTTGGAAGGAGCTAATAATAATGATAATAAGCATTACAGCTTGTGGTAAAAAAAACACAACAGTTATGTAATGCATGATTTTAGTTAATCTAGACATAAAATACATAATTGTCATACAAGATGAAGCAGTCTGCTGAATTTAGATATTAAAGACAGGATTTAATAAAATGGGCTTGTGTATAATAACACTACTGTCTTAACTTGTCATAAATAACATACACTACATTGAACATACATCAAGGGGAAGCATGATGATTTTCTTATACAAGTAAATATGCATAACAAGTCATGTAATTGCTTTAACTTGAACTGTAGTTTTTGTAACCCATCTTGACCATATATAATACTTAAACGGTTACCAAGGTAACTAATGCTTATACATGACATCAAACTGACAAAGTTGTTCAAGAGAAACAATAGAAGCCTGAACTAGGAATGTCACAGAATGCAACAATAACATTCTGAACAAATAGTATTAAATTGACAATAATCACTCAGTTTAACTTTGCTGATTATAGGTTCATAGGTAGGTACTAGGCTATCGGCCTTGGGGCTTATACAAGCCCAGCCAAAAAGGTACCCTGGCTTTTGTCACCCAAGAAAATTATTTCCTGTGCTACTGTCGAGCAGAGCCACAGAGGTGATCTCCGGGGTGAATTTCCTATTTCCCATCCAATCATCAAGATTTTTTTTGAAGAGTGCTAATGAGGAGCTTTGTTTGTTATAGATAGGTAGTTTATTCCAGAGTATGGGAAGTCTCTGGGACATACAAAATAGAATGTTGCCATTTAAATCTAAAAACTTTCAGTATATGTCATAAAATGGCAATTTATGAATCTGGAATGGGAACTTGTAATCATTAATCACAATAAGTGAATCTGTTGTTTTTAACCTATATTTTCACTTATTTTATAATAAGAAAAGATAACTATGAATATCCTTATGTGTAGGAAATGGGGGAGAAGAGGGATGCACTGATAATTAAAATGCACTAACTTTCATTAATGTTCACATAAAACAAACTTGATGTTTTAAGTAATTTGGCAACAAACAAAGTGATTACTTAAATGTTGGCAAACAATGAAATATAACTTCTCATATATCAAGTAAAATACATTGTATTATAAACATTAGGTATAAATATTATTACCATATATTTATATTAAGTAATACGTTTTGAAAGACTTCATCAATAAGGATGAATATGTTAAACAACTGTGTGCTATAATCTTTTATTGAGGTTTTATATAGGTTACATCCTGCTTTACTATGACTGAATTGCTTGTCATCTACCTTTCATGTTAATATTAATTGCTTATACAATAAGTAGACATTTATATTGTATTACAATGCTGTCTAATCTACAACAGTACTATATCTCTTCATAGGATCATAGCAGATTACTAGGCTATCGATCCATAGGTCATTTCAAGCCCAGCCATTTCATCCCAATGTAATACCATAAAACTGGTTTAAACAATGCTAAAGAACAAGCTATGAAAATAGTCCTCCTATTAAGGTAGGTTTCTGAGTTAAAAAGAATATAGGCAGTAAAGAGTTTGCTCTTTTCCTGTTCCTTTAAGTATTGAAGGTGGTAAAATAAAGCAAATTATTAGCAACAACTGGAAAATTTTACTGGGAAATCATGAACTTAAAAGGTTATTGGACAAAAGCCCAAAGAACTAGAAATCTGAAGCAGTTTTTAGAACGTTCATCAAATTTGAGTAAGCTGATGCAGACAGAAAAACAAATTAGGAACTTTCCCCTGCAATGGCTGTTCACAATGCAGATACATTTTGTCTACGAGAAGATTTTACTTTGAGCATAACAATTATTTGTATATTGCAAAGGATAGGTTTTTACATGCCAAACTGAAGGATTAGTTTACGTTGCAGTCTGCTCCACGTGCAAGTTTTTCTACACAGGAAAAAATATATGCCATTTGGCAGACAGAAACAGGGAGCATGTTGTGGCTATAAAAAAGAAGGATATTAGCAATGCGTTAGCTAGGCATTCTCAAAAATGTGCTGAGTTCAAGACATTTCAGTTTATGGTGTTGGAAAAAGTAAGTGGGGAAAGATTTAGTGAAACTTCCAATGCATATCTGGAATATTTTGAGCTCAAATGGCAAATATTTTTCAGAGCAGATATTCCGCCTGGCATTAATAAGAAAATATCCATTAAATGCTTTTTAAAGTTCAAGAATATTTGATTGTATACATTTTTTATGTTTTTAATAAGTAAAGTTTCATATTATTATTCTTTTGTTACAAAATGAAGTAATAGACTTTTCTGTTAGAAAACAAAGTGATAGACTTTCAAAGAGAAGTAGAGACTGTTTAATAAGCATGTAATCTTTGTACCTTGACTGTCATTGGCTGGCTTGTAATGTAATTGTTTAATTGAGTATATAAGTGGGGTGTTTGAATGTGGAAGTTGTTTCTGAAAAAGTTCTGTGAATTAAATGAACAAAAGCGCTAAAATCACATCAGTATATGGTTGTTGTTTTGTTTTTTTATACCATAACAATGTTAGTTAATACCCAAGATTGCATTTAGTAATGACTCACCATGTTCCGGAAGGTTGTGAGCACTATTCCCAGTAAGAATTTACAGTGACCCATCCACTTGTCCAGGTGCTCCGTTTCACATGAATAGGTAGCCTATTCCAAAGACGTGGCAGTTGCTGGGAGATTAAATCCATCCCTCCAGCTTGCCCTATTCAAGTTGCAGGCCATATTTAGGTCTCTGGAATGGGTGGCCCTAGTCCAGTTTGATTTACAGATATGCAGCAAATTCATTAGGTTTGGGTCTGAGATGGCTCTAAGCCAGGCATAAGTCTCCCCTAAGAAGTCTATATGATACAGAGTAAAGTGACAGGGACTTTCCCTTGATCTTCTTTGTTAGCGACCTCCGAGGTCTCTCCGGTTGCTGCAGGTGCTTTGCATGGTACATGCCGAATGGGGCATTACACTCAATTATGGGCTGGATTAGTGCAAAATATAGAGGGGTTAGATTTTCTTTTGCTCTTGAGACAATGGATTTACTAATCAAGTATGCTGTGTAGGAAGCCTTCCTTACTACAGTAGACACATGGTAGTTGAGGTTAAGGTCGAAGTCAACTTGTGAACCCAAGTCCCTTATTACTTCATGAATACCTAGGGTACTGTTGTTGATTTGACAGTATGAAGGGACAGTGTTTGTGCCGACGGCAATGATGATGCAATTCTTTGCATTCAGTTTGAGACCATGACTAAGACACCATTATGGTATGAAGTCATTATTCCCAGATGTTATATATCAGTTTTTTTAAATGACCATTTTCCACTTTTGTGATACATCCACCTATTAATGTTTGGCAAATTATTTCTTTATTTACATCACCAACATTAAAACCTATGTCACATGTTAGAAGACTTTTTGTTTTAATAAAAACCCTCAAACAAAAAAAAATTAACAAACACCACTATAACCTGTTAACTTAATATAAAAACACACATAACTAGATACATCTTCAAATAATGAAGTTTAATGCTCCATAATAGGAACATTTCTGCCAAACAGACCGCTGCTAACACAGGCCCTAATTAACCTGAAATCGAGGTTATCTGTCCTAAGATGCACGTTACTGCCTGTGTTTCTACTTTCCCTAATTGGTGTCTGTTTTATCTTTACCCACCCCCGATGTGAAAACAACCTGCATGCTTTCAGAAATCATTAACTTTTATCCCTGAATAAGCAAATGTCCTGTCTTTTATTACCCTTTTATCAGCTTGTATTAATGGAAAAGTACGAGATAAAAGAAAAATGTGGTCATCTGCTACAGCCTGAAAGACAAGCTGAAACATTTGTCATTAAAGGAAAACTTTTTAATTCATTTGGTGTTCTCATATTTACTTGTTTCCACTTAAAATGTGTTATAAGATTAAGACAAGGATTTTAATCCAGACATTCATCTTTGCAAACGTAAGAGAAAACATATCAGATCTACATATATTATAATGGGTCCCCTTCACATTGTCGACACTGCAAAATGCCGATATTCATATGGCCGAGACCATATGATTGACATTTGCAATGTTGACAATGCGGAACTGCCATCTCAAAAGATTTCCATTCCAGCACTGTAGTTCGATCTCAGAGTTGGTATATTTAAGTTACTGGGAGTGTGGGGGGGGGGCAGAGCCCCTCATGGAAGGTGCAGGGGGGCTTGCCCCCTGCTAGCAATGTGTTAGTAATTTGTAGTGTTTTTACTTTTTTTTTTCTTTTGGATGTTTGAAATTTCCGAATGTCTCGACATTTTGGCGTTTCGATCATCCAATGGTAGCCCATTATAATCTGTATACTTTTACATGACATCCTTACCTCAACAATCCAAGATTACTACCTATTAACTTAAACATGCTTTTGTATAATGTTTCTTCTCTTTTTGCACTGTAATGCTTACATTTCTTAATACCAAAAAAGAAAGAAAGAAAAGAGGAAGAGAAAAAATGGGATTTTAATAACTATCACTGACAAGAACAACTAAAATACTTTACTATAAAATACGCAGTTTATATTGTGAAGTTTCATAGAAATACTATTAACAGAAACTGTTTTACTAACAGTTACCTTTTTTGCTTCCTCCTTCCCTCCCCTCAGAATTCTTCAAAATGTTAATGACAAAGTGAGGCAACTGCTTTTCAGTTCCCAAGTTTTACAAAGTCAACAAAAGTCCACTTTCTCCATTTATTCTATTTCATCCGTATTTCACAAATGTGACTGAGGCCTTACAGTCTCACCTATATTCACTAATTTCCATGTTGCTGGTCTTCCTCCTGCTCATCTCCATCCCCTAACCCCAGATGCTGGTTCCATTCCAAGGTACTCCCAATTATTTATTTGGAACAGTGCAAAACATTTCACTGACAAAGTCTCTCCACGTGCTTTATTATCAGAAGGATGAGAACCACAGTCCCTTTCTGGTTTACTTTTTTTTTTTATTGTTGGACAAACTTTTGCATTTCCTACTTAGCCTGTTCTGCATCAAAAAATGACTTTTATAAAAAAAATTCTTAAGACAGCTAGATACAACAGCTTGAATCTCACATCTATCGCTCAACATTCACTGATTACTGGTGTGATGCCCTAGCACTGGCCCAGTAATCAAGGAGCCTCAATCCTCACCACGAGCACCAGTTCAAAATAATATAAATATTGCTTATTCCTATTACAAATATTCTCCATATGATAATTCAATTTATGGAGCTCAGATGTTCTAGATTGTCAAGGTATGAGTGATAATCTGATGGACTTAGGTTTATCCATCAGATTAGGAATGATTTTCATTCCATGGCTAGTGCGGATCTTAGTTTTGTTAACATTTATTAATTTAAATTTATTTCACAAAAACATTTTTAGTATGTCTGACCAAAACATTACTTTACTGGTAAACACTCAAAGTATAAACTGATAATTTCCTTTAAAAGATCAAACATATACTTTATAGTTATCAGAGGAAAATGTGGAGCCTCTACGGACCCTGGAAACTATCGCCCCATAAGCCTGACTAGCTTAGTCTGCAAGGCTATGGAGAGGATCATCATGGAGCTCATAAACAAAGACATTGGGGACCTACAGACACTAGATCCTACCCAGTTCGGCTTTGTCAAGGGCAGATCCTGCCTTTTGAACCTGGTTGACTTCTTCGAAACAGTCACCAAAGCCATAGATGTAGGGAAGGTAGTCCACACAGCCTATCTGGACCTTGCAAAGGCATTTGACACAATACCCCACTCGGGCATCATAGATAAGCTTTCCAGCTTAAATATAAACTTCTATGTCACAAGATGGGTCGCAAACTGGCTCAAAGACAGAACCCACAGAGTGAGAGTTGCTGGAGCCATGTCAGACTCGAAACCGGTCACAAGTGGCGTCCCACAGGGTTCTGTCCTGGGACCACTCTTGTTCGGTATATACTTTTCCGAGGTACAGGCAAATGTGGGAGGACTATGGCTCACCAAGTTCGCTGACGACTGCAAACTGGGCACCATAATCAAATCTCCAGCTGACACAAACATCCTTCAAAAAGGTCTCACAGAGACAGATAACTGGTGCCAGCGCCATGGTTTAAAGCTAAATGCCAAAAAATGTATAGTCATACCCTTTGGCAAAAACAATGTGCCCACAAATTACCACATAGGCGGAAACCCATTAAGTACAGAGAAGGTTATTAGGGACCTGGGGACCCAAATTGATAGCAATCTCTCCTTTGAAAACCACATTGCCAAAGTGGTTAGAAAGACCTTCTACATAGCCCACCTCATCACGAAGGGTTTCACATCTAGATCAAGAGAGGTAATCGTGCCCCTTTAATCATCCCTCATCAGGCCCATCATAGAATACAATGGTCCTTTTGGGATGTACCTTACCTGACACCTGCAGCAATTAGAAAGACCCCAAAAGTATCTCACCAAGAGGATCAAGGGTCTCAAACAGATGCCATATGCTGCTCGGTTAAAAAAACTCCAGCTCTACTCAGTTGCATAGCGCCTACTTCGAGGCGATCTATGCCTGACATACAAAGCTATGTCAAATCCAGAATTAATGGACATGCTCCACCTCAGTAAATCTAAATCCCTTAGAGCCACACGCTCGAGGGACTTGAACCTCAGCACAGAAATAAATAGAACTTGCTGGAGGGACAGGTTCATAACCCAGAGGCTCCCTTCGCTTTGGAATAGAATTCCAGTTCATGTGAGGCAGAGCACTTCACTGAATCTCTTCAAGAAGAATCTCGATAAGTGGATGGGGGATCATAGGTTTGTCCCAGGGATTACTCCCGTGTCACTATTAGACAGAGGCACAGTAAACTAAACCTTAAAAAGGGCACAGTATACTCAAATCAAGGGGTGGCATAAACCATACAGAATCAGGCTAGGCTTATAATTGCCCCAGGGCAGATAGCCTAGTATGAACCTATGAACCTATGTTTAATAGTTACAATAAAACAAAAAATACAAAATCTAAATAACCTAAGATGGATTTAACTTTATCTTTAAATACCAATGGCTTAAACAATCCTAGCAAGAAATCAAATCTACTGAAATATTTAAAACTGAACAAAGCACAAATTGTCTTCCTTCAAGATACTAATTTCAAAACAAATGACAATTACAAATGGAATCCTATGGAATATATGATATTGGTGCAATCCACTTATAAGACAAAGACAAAAGGGGTAACAATTTTATGCAAAACAAATGTGATTAACCCAGAAATCATTTATAAGTATGAAGATAAAGAAAGCCTTATGGCATTAGTAATAGTTAAATATAATAACAGAATATGAACACTAGCCAATCTATACTGGTTCCCAGGCATTGGAACAGGAACTGTTAAAAAAAAATTTGGATTTCATTTCCAATAATTATAAAGGCAACTTAATATTAAGAGAAGATTTTAACTGTAGATTTGATATTTCTGAAACTACAAATAAAAGACCTCTGCGTACATCTGCTGTATCAAAAGCTTTAAACAAGTGGGTAGAATCATTTCATCTTGCAGATACTTTCAAATTTAAAGAAGATAAATCTTTGTTGTTTTCCCATCAAGATCACAGATTTAGTACCCAAACTAGAATAGATAAAATATTTGCTGCCCATGATTTGCACTCTAACATCATTTTCTCAATCACTCCCTGCCCCTTTTCAGACCCCAATTCATTGATACTAAAACTTCAAAATGGGTACAAACCATTAATCTTTAACTCCAGAATTCCAGCATATATAATTAAAATTAAAGAGTTCAAACCCTGTTTATTATCTGAATTACAATTCCTCTTAGACATTAATTACACCAGAGAGAGATAAAATAATGATATGGGGCTCATTATAAGCTTACATACATGGTAAAACCCTAACTTGGTATAAAAAAATCAGAGAATGGGATTCTGAATTATTAGATCTACAATCTAAACTTTTGTCAGTAAAAGCTGAAAAAAATCAAAATAATTTGGAGATGAAAAAGAAAGCAGAAGTATTAAACAATAAATACAACAAAATGCTAACATATAAAACTAGTTTAGCTTTAGAAAAACTAAAATTAATACCTTGGCCATTTCTCCTAAATGTCTACATGATTTATCCACAAGAATCAAAATACAATCAAAAGCTAATAACATTAAAAGTATCTTCCATGAAAAGAAAGGGCAAAATGTCTCGGATATAGATGACATTCTTGATGCCTACAAAAATCACTATATGGAACATTTCCAAAAAGAAAATATACATATTGATCAATTAAATGTAGATGAAAAATGTTCTAATATAACAAAAATACCAGAAAAATTAAAACTAGATCTGCAAGCACCCATATCCAACAAAGAAATTGCAGATACAATAAAAGAGGGTAAAAATAATAAAGCTCCAGGTATAGATGGCATAATTATGGAAATATATAAACTTTTCCTTCAAAGATATTATCCCTCATCCATAAAACTCTATTAGAAATTCAGTCACAAACTTTAATAGCACCCTCTTGGAGATATTCCTTAATCACACTGAACCTTGTTGGCTAGGCTTACGTAGGCCCTTGGGCCGATAGCCTAGTACCTACCTATGAACCTATAGGAAATACACCCCGGGAATCACTTGTGTCTCTGCTCGACAGTGGCACAGAAAAATAACTTTCTTGGGTGGCATAAGCTAGGGTACCTTGTTGGCTAGGCTTACGTAGGCCCTTGGTCCAATAGCCTAGTACCTACCTATGAACTTAAAGGAAAATAAATCCCCAAACCTCTGTACCTCATATAGACCTATATCATTATTAAATAATGATAATAAGATATTTATGACAATATTAACTAACAGAATAAAAATACCACTATCCAAAACAATAAATAATGATCAGACTGGATTTATATATCATAAACACACACATGACAATATTAAAAAGGATAATTTCTCTTATAGATTTTGTTAAGAAAATAAAGAAACACTTATAATTGGCTTAGATGTAGAGAAAGCCTTTGATTCCCTAAATTGGGACTATTTATTCAAAATCCTAATGCTATTTGAATTTCCTGCATCCTTTGTTCATCTCCTAAAGAATATATATACAAATAATTTACCATATGTCACGTTAGGTCCTTTTACCACTGAATCTATACATATAACAAAGGACACTAAACAAGGCTGTCCCATGTCACCGATTCTATTTGCTCTGGCTATTGAAATATTGGCAGATTCAATTCATAACAATATAAAAATCAAAGGAATAGATGTTTATGAACAATACAATTCTAAAGCAATGCTATTTGCTGACGACATATTACTAAGATTATCTAATACAAAAGACACATTAGAAGAATTAGATATCTTAACTGACAAATTTCACATGACTTCAGAACTCCATTTCAATAAATCAAATTCAAAATTTTTATTTTTAAATAAAAAAAATAACTGCAGACTAAGGGGGAATCACATCATAGGGAAACAAAAATCTACCTTAAAATATCTAGGAATTGAGTTATGCAAGGATAATAAAGAATTAGTCTCAAAAAACTACAATATCATCAGTATACAATTAAAATCTTCATGGAAAAATGGAACAAAATAATATTAACATTTGAAGATAGAATACAATTAATAAAAATGGTTTTACTGCCCAAGAGCCTAAATATAGCCTTGGCAATACAACTGTTACCAGAAAGGAATATACTTAAAGAAATAAATTCATGCCTAATAAAATGCTTATGGTTTTCCAAAAGAAATAGAATAGCTTTAATACATCATATCAGATCATGGAAAAAGGGAGGATTAAACTTTCCTGATATAGAATCATATATAAAAGCATCAATATCTAAAACAATGGAAAATGAATGATAACAAACTGAAGAAAATATCCAGGAGTAGCCACCAAACCACGATGCAGAAGCTAAAAAGATATTTTATTGAAGACAAAAGCTCAAATCAAATAAACTGTGAAGCGCTTTTCGTTTGATCTATGTCAAACTTCTTCAGACAAACAGCAGCAGTGATGTCATTTCCTTATATAATTTCAAATTGTCAGCTGATGAACAATCTGATGATGTCATTTCCTTTTCACATATTGGTTATCAGTAATGTGCCATCTACTGGTTGGTTACCAAAATGACTGGATGTTTTTACAAAATTCGTTAAATGAATTTTTGTGCTCTTTTTAATGAATTTTGTAAAAACATCTAGTTATTTTGGTAACCAACCAGTAGATGGCACATTACTGATAACCAATATGTGAAAAGGAAATGACATCATCAGATTGTTCATCAGCTGACAATTTGAAATTATATAAGGAAATGACATCACTGCTGCTGTTTGTCTGAAGAAGTCTGACATAGATCAAACGAAAAGTGTTTCACAGTTTATTTGATTTGAGCTTTTGTCTTCAATAAAATATCTTTTTAGCTTCTGCATCGTGGTTTGGTGGCTACTCCTGGATATCTAAAACAATCTCATACTGGATAAGTCCAAATTACTCTGCAAATTCGAAAGAATTACTAACTGTAATATCAATAAATTAATTTGATTTACAAAAAAAAATTCAAACAACAGATAAAAACACTTTGCCATGGCACATATGTATTAGTATGCAATATAACATAACTAAACCCACTAAAACTCATATGATTAATTATTACACTGACTCATTTAGGAAAATTATTAATGCCAATACAGATTTAAAAATCTGGTTTGATCTTTTAACACCATTTATAGTCACAAAAAATGTTCCACATAAAATATATAGAGAAACTATTAATTCAAGGGAACAGAAAGGATTTGTTTGTTGGCTCCAATGTATCAAAGAACAAAGTTTTAGATATGCAAGAAATAAAAACAACATACAAAATTCCACAACAGGACTGGCTAACTTTACAGAGTATTCTGTCATATTCGCAAAATTTACCTAGAATAATTAACAATTCTTCATTTAAAGAAATACCTAAATTTACGAAATACATATATGAAATCATCTATAATGACTTGGAGAAACAGTATTTCAAAATTTTACAAAATATTGATAAACTATAAAACACCCAAAACCTCATATTGGAAATATAGAACAAAAGGACACTCAATACAGTTAACTAAAGCTATTAAAACAAATTTCTTATTAATCGATAAAATATACACCCTTTACACAATTCTGGAAAGTTTTTAATTGGAAATGATTGCACAGAGGATTCTTAACCCCAGACAGAATCAGTAAAATTAGTTCTTTCATAAAAGGAACATGTTGGAGATGTGAGCAAGTACACAATGCAGATTGGAACCACATTTTCTTTGACTGTTAAAATTAAGCAATTTTGGAATGGCATTAGTAACTTTCTACAAGCTTAATTTAATGAATCATTTTATTTAACTAAAGCTCTTGTATTAAATGTGAACAAAGGTCTTCATTTGAATAGGTCAAACATGTATCCAGTATGGACTATACTTGCAATTTCAAGGAAGTGTATAACAAGAAGATGGAATACAAACACAATACCAGCTTTGGAAGACTTACAGCCTACTGAAGACCGCAGCATTAACAAAAATTAAAATTAAAGAACTAAGAATTTATCCAAAGCCATTTATCAACAACCCTTGGGGAAAAGTCTTATCATTGATTGACACTATACACTAAATGATCAGACACTCTAACAATGGATTGGACATACTTATAAAGTAACTGCATACATTAAGATCTGTTATAGTGTCGGCTAATGTAAACAGTGTATATATTTATTTAAGATGTTATGTAAAAATACTATGGAATTCATTCAAATGTATTTGAAAAATAAAAAAAAATTGAGAAAGAAAAAGAAAAGAAAATGACTGACTAATAACTGGTGTCATTCCAAAAGGGGTCCAATATTTGTCAGCCTGGGAGAACAACATGACTGACGAGCAATTTTGCTTTGCCAGGGCTGGTCTTCACCCAACACTATTAGGGTTTTGAATACTGGCCAAAACATTACCTACCCCTATAGTGCCTTTTCTAGGCAATACCACAGACAAACCTTCTAACACAACAAAATCTACTCAGGATAAGCTAAAGGTATTACTGCTCAATGCTAGGGTCTCAACAAGAAACTAAACTCCCAGGAAGCATTCTTCACCCTGAAGAATGCTAATGTCTGTGCAGTTACTGAAGCACGGTTCAAAGCCATGGAAAGCATCCCTGCAGTGCATAGCTATAATGCATTTCACATATCTGATTCCTCACGGCACATGAAAGGGCAAAAGGTAGAGCTGTATCCATGTACATAAAGGATAAGTACACCTCAAGACTGGTCAAATAATATGACATGCTTGAGCTACTCCATGTCCAATTAGCCATAGGGAAAATCCATTACCATATCCTTGCTAGCTACAGGTCCTCCACCATGAACCAGGAAACCCATACATCATACCAAAATTTACTAGAATCACTTACCATTCAGCCCAATATCACACTCCTGGGTGATTTCAACTAACCCTCCATTATCTGGGAAGCCATACACAACCACTAACATGCAGACTCCAAGATTTCTATTCCTTTTGGCTTGTTTCCAAAATTTTCAATAAAACTTTTTGGGTCATCAACAAATTGCTTATTTTACACTTTGTCTTTATATTTATCAGCATATCTTCTAAAGTTGTTCTGCCAATGCTGATATCTTTAGTTATTTGCAATAATGTATGATAGATCCTGATGTGTTCTAATACTGCACAATGCTTTTATCACATCTACCTTTATAAGTATTTTTGTTGACATTTTCCCTTTTCTGCACTCTAACAGTGACACTTCTTGTCTTAACTGCTTTATAATTTTCTCTATTCGATACTTCCAAGATGGTATTTGATTTTTTCCCTTCCTTTCCCTTTTTGCCTTGTGTTTTTGTGATAAGACGGTTATTAATTTAGCTACATATTAACATAGCCTATTTACTTCTGCTATATTACATGGATTTCTGTTAAAAGTCCTGATTGCTGTGTTCATTTGGTTTATCATCCTTCTAACATTTTGGGTCTTTTATTGACTTTCTGTAATTGTTCTTTCATAGATCTTACTATGTCTAACCATCTCTATTAAATCAAACAACTCTTGCCTTAGATCATTTTCTTTTAAACCGAGAGGACATTCTTTGCTCTCTTTGTTGCAGGCATTCTACGGAAAGTTCTTGAATATCTTCATGTGACATATTCTCTTCAGCTGCATCATCTGTTCCTCTTTCATAAGGGAATTCATTTGTCTATTACTATACAACATTGACTGCATCAGAGTTGCCAATGTTTCTTGTTCCTTCTCTTGCTGTGCAACTCCAACTGAACTTTTGTACTCATTTCCTACCGAAGCCTTGAGAAACTTCATGAGGCAAGTGATCAGGTGCTTCCTGTTTCTCCTTAATTTGGAGAATCACTTTTCTACCATTCTGTGACATTTCCACAGTAAGATTTTCTACACCAAATCTTTCACTTCATGGGTAATTCATAACTTAAGTTTCTCTTTCTTTAACTTCTCCGTTACTAATCCTCTTTCTACTTTCCCCCTTTTCTGTATTGCAAAATTTTCTATATCCAGGTGCCTTTGCCAGTATTTCTCTGCAAATGTCTTTGGTGCTGCTTTTTTGTTTTGATTTGTTTTACTTTCTCCTTTGCATAACTATTGCATCATATTAAATTTCTTTGTCATTCTCATGTCCATATTTCCTCTTCAGACCTCTCCCACTCTTCTTGTTTCCCCTTACTTTGGAGATTCAAATTGTTCCATTATGCTGTGACAATCTGTGTTATGCTTTCTACAATAAATCCTTCAATTTGTAGGTATTACATAACATCAGCTTCTATTTTACTATTTTACTAATCTTTTGTTTAACATTGCCCCTTTGTGATCTTATGTTTTGTACTGTGAACGCTTCCACATCTGGATGCCTTTGCCTGTATTTCTCTGTTTTGTATAATTACTTTGGCTTTCTCTTTGCAATAAATATTGCAGCATATCAGACTGCTCTTTCTTTCCCATGTCCATGTTTCTTTTTATGCCTTTCAAAAATCTCTAGGTTTTCTTCTTTATATTTGCACTTCCTTGGTTGCTTCATTTTGCAAACGGCCTAAAGTTTGTCTATATAATGTTTTTCATTGATCTGTTGTATTCATGAACACAAACTTGCATTTGAAGCTTTAGTTAGTGTATATTTCTTTCCTCCAATTTCTCTCAATCTTTTTGAATATCTTCTGGAAATTCTGGGCTTCTTGCATAATACTAACAATACATAATTTCTTTCTTATCCCCAAGTACTCCAATATATCATCCTTATGGCTCTTTTCTGGCCTAACAGTTTTTGTGGACTACTACTTCTTTCTAAATTGGGGGGGGGGGGGACTGGGGCATCCTCACCCTGAGCCTGGGCTAACCCAACTGTAGGAATGTTTCTGTGTCTTGAAGATTCTACAATGTCATTTTTCCAATCCTGGAACCAGTGCACATATGAGGATTTAACACTTTTTTTATCCTGGGAGTTGTGTACCCAGTTGTCTTTTTTTATTTTTTAACCTATTTCTGTACACGAAATATGCTATATAAAATACAGTGTTATACATCAGTGTTGTACCAAGTAAAGTATAGCATATATAAAGAGAAGCTCATTGCTAATCAGTATTCTACCTTTTCCTACCTTCCACTTTAGCTGATTTTTATTATATGTATTCATGGATTTCAACATGTTTATGTTTCACAGATTTCTGAGGAAAGCAATTTCATGCATTTGCAACTCACTAGAAGAAATCCTCACAGGAGGTTACAACGCTAATGGCCCTAGAGTCTTATTAAGTCTAGCCATTCATGCCCCAATTTTCTAATTATCAGTGCCCAAGGACTGGAATGACTTTAGTATACATCTCTGACTTAGAGCATCTACAAGCTGTCGCTGTCCATAAAGGCCACAGGTGATAAGCAGGAGTGCATTTATGATTTCCCATCCATTGGTCCAAATGTCATTTGAATAGGCTTAGAGAACAGCTCTATTTCACATAAATGGGGTGTCTGTTCCAGAGAAGGGGTTATCACTGAAACACACTCCTGATCCTCCTACATCTTTTGTTTATGTCACAGATGAGGTTTAGATCCTTCTTGTACTGGTTGTTTTGTGAATGTGTAGCAAACTTGTTAGGGCTGGATTGGAGAATGCCTTGTAGGTTTGGCATAGATTACCCCTCAGTAGTCTGTAAGAGACTTGAGCACAGAGACAAGGCTTTGAGGTGGTCCACACAGTATGTTATTTACATCATGTATTCTTTTAATGAAGAATCTCTGTGGCTGTTATAGTTGTTGCAAATGCCTGGTCAGGTACATGCTTAAGAGTGTATTGTCCTAAATTATTGGTCTGAGGGCTGAGCACAGTGGGACTATGATCTCCTTAGATCTGGATGCCATGCCATAACTTATAACTTGCACCACATAGAAGGATTTCCTCACCACTGTGGACACATTGTGATCAAAGTTCAAGTTACTGTCAACCTAAGTTCTCAAGTCCCTTACCACTAGGTCTGTTCTTAGCAGAGTGTTATCAATGCTGCAATTCCCAGGGGAGGTCATCTTCCCAAAGGGTATAAATATGCATTTTTTTGCACTGAGTTTTAGGCCATGGTTTTGGCACCAGTTACTTGGCTCTCAGACAAGGTTTACATCTTCGGAGGAATTATTGCACCCAGCTTGCACTCATCAGCAAATGTGGTCAGCAAAAGACCCTCTATAGTTGATAGGACTTCAAAGAAGTATATTCCAAACAGGAGAGGTCCCAGTTCTAAGCCCTGTGGAACACCACTGGTAACAGGCCTCTTGGTGGAGGTGGATTTCACCACACTAACTTCATGTGTTCTATCTGTAGATTAGTATGGATGTATACCTTTGAGAAGCTTTCCATGGGCTTGCATATGTGTATAAATACTGAGCATGTGCGAA
The DNA here is from genome assembly GCF_019279795.1 of Protopterus annectens. Classification (NCBI taxonomy): domain Eukaryota; kingdom Metazoa; phylum Chordata; order Ceratodontiformes; family Protopteridae; genus Protopterus; species Protopterus annectens. The sequence goes on along the minus strand of NC_056741.1, from coordinate 612,310,209 downwards.
CCAGACTACCATTTTGTAGAGAGCTGTTGAGATGTAAGCATGCATGTAAGTAATGGTCTGTCATTTAATCAGTTTGTTTATATTTTATGTTGCTGCTATCCATCCTGACGTGTTTCTATACAATAAAGCATATAAACGAACTACCCTGCCTGTTTGTCTTGAATCGTAATACAAGACGAGTGACATGGTGCCAGAATGAGATCCAGAATAAAGACCAAGAGGCACTTAGTTAATGTTGGAGGAATATAAAGGAATGCATCATCCCTACTGTATGCATAACTCGCAAAACAGGTCAGAAATGAATTCTACATACTAAAACTTGTAACTTGAATATAAAATGAAGCACTCAGAATGCTCAAAATGAATTTCTAGTTAAACAAAATGTCCAAAACTGTGACATATTGATAAAATATATAAATTATAAAAATATTCAAAACAGTTAGAAAAATGTTAGAAACAATTTCAGAATCACATAAAATGTATAAAATAAGGAAAACTACATTTTTTCGCTGTGCTACTTTTTCACATTAATTAAAGCTATTCAAAATAGTCGAAGTATACAAAGTGTTCACAAGTTTCTGCAGTATTACAGTGCAGTTATTTTGCAAAATATAGCCATTTCAAAGCATATTTCTCAAAGTACAATATTTCAAAGAGTTTATTGCGCATTTCAATGTTATTACTAGTACCTGGTATGTGTGCATGTTCATATATAATTACAAGGGTCATATTTGCAGAGTGTTTAAGCATACTTTGTTGGCATGGCTAAAGGATTTCAGAAACCTGGTCCACTTGCATTTGATAATAATATTGCAGAGAATTTGAGTGTGTTTAAGCAAGAATATGATATTTTCATATAAGCTGCATTTTCCTGACAAAGATGCACATAGAAAGGCATTTATTCGGTATAATTTAGTTGGTTCAGAGTTCATAGAAAGAGAGCATTCAATTGTGTATGCACCTGTTGTGTTTGCAAGGGAGGGAGAAAACTGCCATACAGTGGTACCGGCTGAATCAAGGGAAGACCCCAAGTGCTTAAAACTAAATTTAGAGAAATGTGTAATCTACAAATGAATATTACTATGGAAAGGCACTTATTTTACACAAGGGATCAAAAGCCTGGGGAAACATTTGCAGCATATATAACTGACTTGAAAAACAAAGCTAAAGCATGCAGATTTGGTGATTTAAGGGATGAGTTGATACAAGACAGACTTGTGTGTGGTATTAAAAATGACGCTGTGAGAAAGATTTTGCTTTGAGATGGTGATTTAACTTTGAATAAGGCTATTGAGATTTGTCAGACATATGAGCTCACAGAAAAGCACACAAATATACTTACAAATAAGAAATGCATGCTTCCAGTATCTTCTAGAGCTAATGTTGATAGTTCGCAGCACAAGGTTAAAAGAAACAGCCCCAAGCACAAGGGAGTGTTGCAGGACCTACAGCAACCTCCTGGTAAATCCTGGAGCTTTCTAGCAAATTCCAGAGCACACACAGTCTCAGTGAAGCACAAGGATGAGTCAGCAAATTTAAAGCATGTTCCCTCACCTAGCCTTATAGTCAACTGTTGTAATTGTGGTAGCAATCATATGTCTAAAAGAGAAAAGTGTTTTGCTTTTGGTCAGCAATGCCACAGATGTAAAAAGTAGAATCATTTCCAAATATTTGGTAAATCAAGAGGCTTGTTTTTTTTATTAAAAGACAACATTCAAGGCGACAAGTTGAACAATTAGAAAACTGTGACCCTACTTTTTATGTTGATGGTGTGTCTGTGCTTAATGAAACAGTCAATGCAGTAGATTTATGGGCAAAGAATAAAGTATTTTATACTGTTCAGATAAATGGAAGACCCATAGAGATCAAGGTTGACACAAGTTCAAACTGCAATGTTATGTCAGCAGAAACATCTGCTAGAATATGTGCTAGTGAGAAGCTTGCTGCTTCTTGTGGTGAAGCAATTCAAACTGAAGGTTCAGTACTGCTTTCATGTTACTCTGCTGGGAACAGCTATGACTTGCAATTTTACGTAGTCAAAAGGCAAGTACAGCCATTATTAGCACTTGAAAATGGGAATACTTTCATTTAATAATGAAGTCCACCATGTAAGCTTAAAAGACCACTGCTCTAATTTTGCCCAGTCTATCTTCTCTATCTATGCTGATCTTTTCGAAGACAAACTAGGCAAACTCACAGTTGTGTACTCCATGAAGTTAAATGCTGAAGTCAGCCCGGTTGTCAGACCAGCCCAGAAAGTTCCAGTAGCTATGCAGAACAGAGTCAAAGCTGAGCAAGATAAAATGGTGCAGCAAGGTGTTATTTGTTCAATTGAAAAACCGACTGAATGGGTATCTTCCATGATGGTAGCTCATAAGAAAAGCTCAGATGATATCAGATTATGTACTGATCCAAGAGATTTTAACAAAGCACTGAAAGGACCTCATCATCCAATGCATACAGTTGAAGAACTTGCTGCTCTTATGCCAAATGCCAATGTTTTTTCTCCTTTGGATGCAGAGTTCATTTTGACAAATTTTGCTTCTCGGAAAATCCTCATTGCTAACCACTTTCAGTGCTCCTTTTGGCAGGTACAGATTTTTGAGAATGCCATTTGGGATAAATTCTGCAAGTGAAGTCATCCAGCATGCCATGGAACAATTTTTTTTCTGGTTATCAATGTTCTATTTTAGTAGATGATATTCTAGACGGAGGTAATGGTGAAACCGAGCATGACAGAAACCTCAAGAAAGTTTTGGAAGGAGTACTTGAAGTGAATCTTAAGCTGAATCATCAGAAGAGCAAATTCAGGCTATGAGAAGTTACATATGTTGGTCATTTGTTTACCAGTTCAGGTTTATGACCAGATCCTTCCAAGCAAACAGCAATTCTTGAGATGCCAGCTCCAAACAATATTCAAGCCTTACAATGTTTTTCTTGGCATGGTTAACAAAGGCAAGTTAATTCCAGACTTGAGCCAACTTTCAGCATCACTCAGAGAGTTGTCACGCAAAACTGTATTCTGGTCCTGGGCAGAACAACACCAAAGAGCATTTGATGCCCTGAAACATAGAATTGCCAGTCCACCAACTCTCAGATACTATGATTTTCACAAACCAGTTACTCTTTCTTGTGATACTTCGAAGTTTGGTCTTGCTGCAGTCATTCTTCAAGAGGGTAGACCAGTAGCCTATGCATCTAGAACTCTAACCCAGTCCAAGATGCAGTATGTGCAGAGAGAGAAAAGAGTTCTTGGCAATTGCGTTTGCATATTCAACGTTCCATGATTATATTTATGGCCGCCCAATTCAAATCAAAATAGATCACCAACCTCTATTCACCATTTTGAGAAATACTGTTCCTGCCAGATTGTAATGCATGATGTTGAAATTGCAAAAGTATAATTTCAATCGTGTCTGCACAAAAGGAAAACTTCTTTATCTTGCTGATACATCCAGACTGCCCAGAAATACTGCTGAACAGCATGAAAACGAGAAACTTGATTTTGAAGTCATGGAAATGAGAAATTTTTCTTCTACACATCTTGATGAGCTTAGAAGTCTTCAGAAGCTCAAACACTTTAACAGTCGAGGATGGCCTTCAAAGTAATCTTGTTTATCAGTAGAAGTGCAACCTTATTTTCCATACAGAGATGAGATTTTGTCAGACAGTGGTATCATCATGAAAGGTCCAAAGTGATTGTTCCAAAATACTTGCAACAAGGGTATAGTCCCATCTTGCATCGTGGCCACCCAGGAAATGATTCTACCAACAAAAGGGCAAGAGGACTACTATTTTGGCCTTCTATGTCAAAGGATATAGAGACAGTACTTGTTCTGTAAGTAACAGTACTAAGCCACATCAACAGAAAGAAACACTTAATCTAAACCAGATTCCTGAACCACCTTGGTCGACAGTACCTACAGATATTTTCAAATGGAATGGTCAACAGTATCTGGTGTTAGTAGACTCTTATTCCAATTGGTTTGAGATTGACTTACTTCCTAATCTTGCTTCCAATACTGTCATTACTAAGTTGAAGCATCATTTTGCAGTCCATGGTAATCTGCACAAAGTTATTTCTGACAATGGTACACAGATACAAGCCAGCACTTCAACAGATTTGCTGAAGAGTGAGACTTTATTTAGGTTATGAGTAGCCCTGAGTACCCACAGTCAAATGGTTTGGCAGAACATGCAGTTCAAAGTGCAAAACAGTTATTGGAGAAGTTGAAATGAGACGATAGCTATGTTTTTCTGAATCTCCTGAATATCAGAAATATTCCTAGTGATAAATATCTTGGTTCACCTGCACAAAGGCTTTTGTCGAGACAAACCAGAACCCCACTACCAATTAGTAGCAATTTGTTGGTTACCTGTGCTAAGAAGAAAAAAGCAGGGAGAGCTCAACTTATGAAAAGGCATTTGTCCCAGAATTCCTATCATGATAAGTCCAGCAAGCCACTCAATCCATTACGAGAAGGGGAGATAGTGTGGATGCAGACGTCCAAAGGTTTTGATCAAATTGGAGTCATGAAAAGTGTATGCCCAGAGCCAAGATCGTACGTTGTGTAATCCCAAGGAGTAGAATTTAGGCAGAATTGGAAACATTTATTACCAGTGTCTGAGCCAGTATTGCAGCATCTTGCCTGTGAAAAAGACTCTAGATCTCAGAGCGAGTTATCCAGTGTTCCAGTTCTAAAGGACATTCCAGCAAATATTCCTGTTCCTGAGAAGATTCCCAAGACTCCTGAAACAGACTGTTCACCAATGGCTGTCCCTGTTGCTAAACTCAGTCCTAATTGCTGTATCACTAGATCAGGTCACATTTCCAGACCATGTTCCAGATACATGGCAACTTGGACAGGAACAGTGTGTTTATTTCTTAGTGTCTTTATAATTGCATGCCTTTTTCAGATGATATTTTGTTGTGGGCAATTCACTAAAGAGGGAGGATGTAGATCAGTTTATATGTATACCTTTAAGAAGCTTTCCATGGGCTTGCACACGTGTATAAATACTGATCATGTGTGAGCCACACTGCCATTTTGTAGAGAGCTGTTGAGATGTAAGCATGCATGTATACAATGGTCTGTCAGTTAATTAGTTTGTTTATATTTTATGTTGCTGCTATCCATCCTGATGTGTTTCTATACAGTAAAGCATATAAACGAACTACGCCGCCTATTTGCCCTGAATCATAACATAGGATGAGCGACACCATCCATGAGTCATTTGACTATCCATTGGGTTACATAGGAATTTATGTCTAAATGTGAGTTTGTCTATAATACTCAAGTGAGGTACTGTGTCAGATGCCTTTGGCAGGTTGAGGTAGGTAGTATGCACTACTTTGCCCATCAGCCATGGCTCAAGTGGCCTTCTTAAAGTAATCCACTGTGTTTAGTAGGTGTGCCTCACCCTTGATGAAACTGAGCTGGGACAGAAGTCAATTGTTTGAAGATTTTCTATGTCTTTATTAGATCCATGATAATTCTTTCCATGGCCTTGCATATAATACTAGTCCAGCCTATGGGTCTGTAGTCCCCTGTGTCTGTTGATGGTCCACCTTAATGTAGAGGGATGACCATTGCAGTCCTCCACTTCTTAGGGATGAAGCTTGTCTGGAGGCTGTGGCTGAATAGAGATTCTAGTGGGCCTCATGTTCAATTTATTCAGGAGGCATCCCTGGATCAAAGCCCATTACTGTAGTGTGTTTAACTCTAGAGAGTGCAGTCAGGACCCGTTCTTTAGTAACGGGTTGAGAGATACGTGGTAGAGGGCATTTCCTGGGGAGTAACCAGTTATCTTTGAGTCATATGGACTCTGCCTTCTCATCTTGGATTTTGGTAACTACTTTAGCCAAGGAAAGGTTTCTGTCAAGGCTTTTCTCTCTATACTATAAGGTTGAGAGGTATGCCTTCAATTATAACTGAAATGTCATGAAATCACAAGAAATTAATCGCTTTTACTGCATGTATCTTCCTGTATGCTAGGCAGTATTTTTTTTCCTACTTTGAACTAGCCAGTACAACTTTAGACATACATATGCAAACAAGTAAACAGACATAGATATTCCATGTGAAACTGTAGTTTCATTTATTTTACAAAATAAAGAAACAAGAAAGCAGACACACAGTTTCCATGTGAATACAGTTTTACTTATCTGACTGTTTCATAACTAATGATATATGCAGGCATACATAGCTATTTTTGATAAAGTAATACTTTTACAGTGAAACAGTGTAAATTGCGACTGAGAGTGAATGTAATATTTTGTTGCAAAGAGAAAATGTGCTGATGAATTGCAACAATGCAAGCCATCTCTAATATACACTAATTAACTTAAGGAACACCATTGCACACAAAAATAAAAAATAAAAATGGACACATCCTTCTATACTTAACATAGCCACTCTATTAAACAGCTTATTTATATCTATACATTTTACGTACATGTACATACATGCAAATATTTCAGGCATAAGTAATAATGCCCTTCTAGCCTGCAAAGTTATAGTTTGACCTCATTTCCACTTCTTATATTTTTTAATCCATCATCTTGCTTGAATTCCACTTCTGCATTATGCCAAACTGTATGACATTCTTTCAGAAAGTGGTATAATTCTTTATTCTATTTGCAATTAATTCTCCATTTGTGTCTTGTACCATGGAGCATAGGTTGTGACCCAAAAGGGTCCATCAGCCACCCACCTACATGGTTATCAAACTGAAATTAGTAAGTACACAAACAGCTGAATAAAGAAATGATGGAAATAAATTAAATGATTTCATACAGAGGTTAGGTTTAATTTGTGGTACCTTGGACAGTATAGCACACATCTATCTGTTGTTTTTATTTATTTATTAAAATACAAAATTAATGTTTGTTTACAGGTACCATGAGATCTGTGTTCATTGTTGGTACTCTTACAAGATATAAAACACAGTAGAGGTATTCAGAAAGGAAATATAGCACACTGTGTAAAGCTAAACTGTGTAGTGTTGTCATGCAGGCCATGTGCAATACAGAGATATCTGTCGCACAATCATGGTAGTATGAAATTTGGCGTGGACAATAGGGTATACTAATGACCACATAATGACATTCAAATGGGATGGATTATGGAAATAAAGTCATCAATAAACTGATGTTTTTGTCAGCATAAATATTCTATATGCAGCACAGACTTTTGTAAGATATATGATAATTATGTCCTATGTTAAGTTCACTGGTATATACTAGGCATGCAGTTCAATAGACAATACAGAAGCATACCCAGCTAAGTCCAAGCACTGTTGAGTGAGTTACGCTCCATGAACAAGAAGCACCATGCTACAAACCCCATACAGGATTTACGATTTCCCAGCAATTCATCCAGAATATTTTTTATACAGACCATGTGTAGCATTGCTTGACATGAATAGGATGTTTATTCAGTAAGTATAGGATTTCTTGGTATAGAAATCTGTTGTTTTTGTTCTATTTGTCTATAAAAGAGTACCGTCTTTGGTGTGGGTGTTCATGGTGGTGTGCGTTTTCCATAGCTGTACGAGGTCAAGCAGGGTGGAATGGGCCATGTACCCTACTGACGAACAGCACTCTGTCTGCTGAAGAATGGCATACAGTGCAAGAAATGCACATCAAAAATGCCATTTGAACCCCCTTGATACAAGTATCACCATGAATAGTAGGCAACAGCAAGGATTGAGGAAGGATGTACAGCTCAAAATTGTGTTGGCTCAGTGTAAATATCATAATCTGAGCTTTTACACAAATTTTACATGTTATACCTTTTGTACCACAATCCACATCAGTAATGTCAACATGTTCCAGAAGGTGATATATAAAAGAGAGGTGTTTCCATTTGCATGGAAGAACACCAGCAAGGTACCCAAGCAAACATGCAGGAAGGTCCAGCCAACAAAATGTATTGTTGGAAGATGCAATGTGCGTCTTACAGGTAACACCCAGGTTCTGTAAATAAAAGATGAGAATGTTAGGCATGTTAGAACAGGTTATTTTTCAACAATCTTTCAGAAGCACTGGACTTCCATTTTCCTAAATTCTTAATGTTCTCCCATTACATCCTTCCCCATTGTACATGAAAAGCTGCCCCTATGCTACATGAGTGTGGAATCTGAGGATGGGATATACCTCCGGGGTCCAAGCTTCATCACTTCACTGTTTTCTTCAATACAGCCCTCATGTGAAGCTGGGTAAGTAGGGTACCCTTCTCAAGGCAGAAAACTGCTCATTCTTAAGTGCCATTCTATGCTGAAACTGTGTGAGTGGACATTGGTGTTGGAAATACAGTGTTTGGAAATGTTGTAGGCATTGTACTACAGTCCATTCTGTGGCTTTCGAGTCTGGAGCCAGTGACTGCTTCTTTACCTCTTGATCAGCCATAGGTTGTTCCTGTTTACCGTTAGAATATTCTTATTCTAACCAACTAAATGCTCCACAGAGGACTGATAAACAGGATATGAAAAACAAATCTCTTGTATTACTGATGTCCCATCCTTTGGAGTTTGTCCCTTGATGTGCGCACTGCCACCGCATGGTTTTGTGCAGTCAACTGATGCTTGCCAGGTATAATGTTGCCTTCAACTTGTTTTAATCAGCCTCCAACAGTACTGGGTGCCCTCCATTGTTTTACTGCAATAAGCCATACAACTGTACAACCTTGCACCTTCCTAGTGTTTCTGAACTGCTATAGTACCCTTTTGTAAGCCACCTAATTACCTGTACTGAGGGTGTTTATTAACTGTTATTCTCATATGTCCACAGATACTGTGAATGAATTTGTACCTGCACTGGTAATGGTGCTGTTTCCAGAGCCACTCTCTTGAATTGAGCCCACTGTGAAAGCAACACAGCGTAAAATGTCCAATTATACAACGACCCCCCCCATTAAATATTAAAAAATGTGCACACAGATTGGTCAGCGTGCACGTTGTAAATTAGAATTATAGTAATGGAAAAAGGTCCGGTCGCCCGGACTTTTTCCATTACTATAACTCTTTTTCACACTGTTTCGCTATGTTAAAGGAGTTTAACATAGCGAGACAGCTTTAAAAAAGCAGCGGAGATTCTCCATTGCTTTTTTAAGCTGTCTCGCTATGTTAAACTCCTTTAACATAACGAGACAGTTTGAAAAAGCAACGGAGATCTTGCTTTCTCCGTTGCTTTTTTCAAAACTGTCTCGCTATGTTAAATGGGTTTAACATACCGAGACAACTTTAAAAAAAGCAACTGAGATTCTCCGTTGCTTTTTTTAAAGCTGTCTTGCTATGTGAAACCCATTTAACATAGCGAAAACAGTTTGTAAAAAGCAACGGAGATCTTGCTTTCTCCGTTGCTTTTGCCCACAGTTCTGATGTACTGCGTAGGCATACGCATGCGCAGTACATCAGAACTGCCGCAGTATACCAGACAGCTGCGGAAGGGCAGCAAGGAGGCATTATACAATGCCATTATTTAAGAAAAGTAATTATTTTTTTTCCTTAAATAATGTCATTGTGTAATAGCAATAACCCACTTTTGGGTGTGGGTAATGCTGGATTTACCCACGGTTGGCTTTGTTTGGCCACTCGGGCTTCGCCCTTGTGACCAAACCACGCCAACCGTGGGTAAATCCAGCATTACCCACACCCAAGCATGGGTTATTGCTATATTATTCTTCTCCTCACCCTTTTTGCTGATTGTTCCCTGCCTGAACTATACATGTGTTGCCCGATCTGAGTTGGAAGTACCTTATTTGCCTTCTGTTTGTATATTCAGGAAGGACTCTAACTATGTAATGGCAAAGTGATGTGTACATGTATTTACTCTTGGCCACATGCTACTGAGCTTGCTTCCTTCTGGGTACCTCCCCCCAACAAATACTTTAGGCTATGGCAACAGTTATCCTGCAAAAAAATCCAGTGCATACTAACAGTGTGCCAACACACAAGTAAGATCATCATCTCTAAAAATGTAGATGACCAAAGGAAAGAATACTTTGTTAATGGAGTCATACTTTTAATAGTCTTGTCAACTGTCATAGAACAAATGGAAGGGATTGTTATTTGTAAAACTAGCAATAAAGGGTTAGTGACATGGATGCTGTCTGGTGCAGCTATACTGTCACCTTTGTCAAAATACCTCCTGCATGCCAGTGTATGTGTGTGCATGTATATATGCATACATCCACCAATACACATATAGGTAGGTGTGTGTTCATCTGTATACATAAACACAGGCACAAACAAATACAGAGACAGATTTATATAGACTCCCATAGATATGTTTATATATATATATATATATATATATATATATATATATATATAGGCACACCACGTAAAAAAATATATAACCCCCTCTCCCCTCCACATATACCCCAAAGGATTCCTACCACCTATTCTCCATCTAGTCTCTCTAAAAAGCAGGTCCTAACCATTCTCTCCAAGGCCAAAAGCACAGCCTCTATAGGACCTGACAACATCCCAGGTTGCATTCTCAATGGTTTAAAACAGGAGTTAGCAACATCATTGGGTACTCCTTTAGATCGCAGCCTAAGCACTGTTTTTTGTCTCTGCTGAATGGAAAACAGCTACTGTCATCCCCTTGCACAAGGGGGGTGCATCCACTGACCCAAGGAATTATAGACCTATTAGCCTAATCAGCCTTATCTGCAAGGCCATGGAGAGAACCATCATGGACCATATCAACATTGCCTGTTGAACCTAGTGGACTTCTTCACGACTGTCACCAAAGCCCTGGATGAAAGCAAGTCTGTGCATATGGCCTACCTAGACTTGGTCAAAGCCTTTGACACAAGCCTCCACTCAAACATCATTGAAAAACTCACCCAACTAGGGGTCAAACCCATATACTGTCAAGTGGGTTGCAAACTGGCTCACTGACAGAAAACATACAGTCAAAACAGCCGACTCCACCACCACCAGCAGACCAGTTACCAGTCTTGCTCCACAGGAATCTGTGCTGGGGCCCCTATTGTCTGGAATCTACTTCTCAGAAGTACAGCCAAAAACAAAAGGTCTGTGACTGATAAAGTTTGCTGATGAATGCAAACTGGGAGCAGTCATTGAGTCCCCAAATGGTGTCAACATTCTAAAAGAAGGACTTATGCAAACCAGTGACTGGTGCCAAAGTCATGGTCTTAAACTCAATGCACAAAATGGCATTATCATCCCATTTGGCTAAGGCAATGTCCCTGCAGATTACCATATTAATAACAACATGCTAAGCTCTAAATCAGTGGTGAGAGATTTTGGCACACAGGTTGACAGCAACCTTACTTTTGATCATCTTAGCTCCATGGTAGTTAAGGAAGGCCTTCCATGTTGCTCACCTCATAAGTAAGGTCATAGCTTCCAGAACAAAAGAGGTTATAACCCCCGTACTCTTCCTTCATTAGGCCAATAATAGAGTACAATGTTCTCTTTGGTATGTACCTTAATAGCCAACTGCAGCAACTGGAGAGATCTCAAAGGTTCCACTAAACAAAATTCAGGGTCTTCACCACATATCTTGCATGTACAGACTTGAATCACTGTCACTATACTCTGTATCGTATGGACTACTCAGAGGCAACCTGTGCACTGCATACAGAGCAACCTCTGATCCTTCCTTAATGGAAATGCTGCACTTTCCTTAGTCAAATGGTACACAATTCACTTACTCTAGGGACTTAGTATGTGACATCAACAGGACTTGCTGGAGAGACAGCTTGGTCTCCCAGAGGTTGCCTCTCCTCTGGAATAAACTTCCAATACAGGTTAAACAGAGCCCCTCATTAACCATTTTTAAGAGCAACCTGGACAATTGGATGGAAAACAGCAAATTCACCCCAGGAGTTTCACCTGTGTCCCTCTTGGATAGGGGCAGCCAGTGTGAATTTATATCTGCTTATAACATAGACCATATCTCTAGATCCTTAAGGGAACAAGGGTTGAACTTGGCTAGGCTTGTAAAATCCCGAAGGCCATTAGCCTAGAAACCTCCTATGAACCTATATATGAACATTTTATATATATATATATATATATATATATATATATATATATATATATATATATAGAGAGAGAGAGAGAGGTACACAAATACATGTGGATCTGTAAAACCAAATATATATAGCAAATACATCTTAAACAACTAAAGCAATATAATAATAAACACATGGATTTATTTAAATTATGAATTTCCATGTCGATAAGGGGCTAAGTGGTCTAGTCAACACAGCCATCCCAGTCACAACAGAAGCCACTTTGAGAAAAATTATGAGAATTCCAATACTAACAGTGAAGTGCACCACTAAAACAATTATGTGCACTGCATACATAGTTTTAAAAAAATACACACATTATTGTCACATATCCAGCATACACAAATTTGACAGACATTCAAAAATTGAATTGCAAACCTGTCAGTAAGACACAACAAGCTTGTGGTTACCATTTTACAACCACATGAATATAAATTTAGATTATATAGTGCAGGCATACTTATGCCCATTCAGAGGAAAATATGGGGAAATACAGACACTACATTTGCCTCAACTTTCAAATGGTAATCAGTGCAACTCTATTGCAGTCAAATATTCAGGAAAGGAGTCAAAGCACCAAACATTTTACCACATTACAGGGGAGAGAAAATAAAATAAATTCAGTTGGATGGAATCAGTTTTATACAAGCAGTTACTATGTCATTCCTGAAGGGTGTCGGCTAATGGAAAAGTACTTTTAGTACAGTACAAGATTCAGTTTCAAAGTTTCTCTGACATTTTTTGAAAAGTTACAAGATTTTATTCTTCTACAATATTAGGACATTTGCAACTCACTTGGTTTGTCTACAAGATGCAACTGTCTAAAGCAATGGTCTCCTGTAAAACAAGGGAAACTAATTACAAAGGTATGTCTGCATGACTACATGCACTAATAAGCAACACCACTGCAGACCATATGAATAACAACCTGTGAATGGAAAAAAAGCATGTAGCAGCAAGCATGAAACAAAAATAAAAGAAACTACAACTGTCTAGGCAGGAAGAATCATTCCACAAATGTTGTATTTATCTTGCTTATCAGTACTGCATTGTTTTTTTATTTATTTGTGAAACAGTTCTGCACTAGTTTACTGCACTATTTTTATTTGTTTGACTGAATTATTTAATTTTCTGTGTCTCCACTTATAAAATTGCTGATCTGTAGTTGTGCTCTTATAGTAGCTTCTTTTGTTGTTGCCCGCTCCTACTGTAAATTTGATAAGTGACACTCTCAGTCCCATCTCATTAGCTCATTCTACCCAATGCAGAGATGATTTGGGAAGTTCAAACCCCTTAGTTCCTTAACCTTGAATTGTCTTCTGTTCCACCTCTCTCCCTTTCCAGTTTACTAAAAAAACACTAAACACACTTTATTCTGCTTCTTTAAATGTATTTGTGTTTCCTCCTCCTGCTCCATTACTTCATATTGCTTTTTCTGCTACTTGCTGCGGCTTGTTCTCTAAAGTGTTCAGTTGCATCCTTTCTGTTGCACTTGTTACTGCTTGTTTATAGCCTGTTTAAATTGTAAGTGTTACTCTAAGCCACTTAGCTTTGGTTTAAGCACTTGGGCTTTAGGCTAACCCCTTAGCTCTCCCTGGCCTTTTCTCTCAGATTCTGAAAAATATGGATGGACAATTTCCTACAGTTTCTCCTGCCAGTCTGGTTGATATGGGCATCCTGAGACAGTGTAGCAACTGCCTTATGTACACAGATAACCACCTACTACTTCCACTTAGGAACACAATTTGAGAGAGATGCAATTACATTAGAAACCTAGAGTCCAAGCTCTCTCCCTCACAAGCCAGCATATCTAGCACTGAGAAGGCTGTCAACACAATCAATACACCTCAAACACCACCCACACCAACACAACACACACCCACATATGTGGAGGTCCTCAACAAAAACATACCCAAACAAAGGAGACCTCCAAGGCAAAAACCTCTGAGGCAAATACACAAGTGATCTCCACATCCCTCCACACCACATACAACTCACAGTCCACACACCTCTGTCTCACAACCACTAAGGTTTTACCATAAACCCAACATATTAGTCATAGGTGACTCCATTGTGAGACACAGATGTGCCTCTCACCAGGCTGGATAAGGAGAAAGTCACAGTTAGTTGTCTGTCAGGGGCCAGAATCAGCCATATCTCACACACTCAAGTCTCTCAACAACAGGTACAGTTATGACTCTGTCATAGTCCATGTTGGTGAGAATGACTTCAGACATACCGCCCTGGACGATATGAAGAGAAACATGATTGAACTCGCTGAATGTGTGTCCCAGGCAGGTATATCCCTAGCCTTAAACAGCAGTCTACCGTCACCCAGAATGATGCCTGAATACAAATAGAAAATGATTAACTTTAACAACTGGCTTAGTTTCTGGTGTCATTCCAAGGGGATGCAGTACCTGACAGCCTGGGATGATATGATCGACAGACCACGATGCTTTGCTAGAGATGCTCTGCATCTGTCTCACCAGGGCTTCAGGATTCTGGCAAAGGCTCTTGCCTCCCCTATAGTGCCTTTTTAGGAAAAGTGATGAGGTTAAAACTAAACAAATTAAAGGTCATGCTGCTAAACTCTAGGTTTCTAAACACAAAACTGCACTCATTGCAAGCATTCCTAACCCTGGAAAATGCTGACATCTGTGTGATCACAGAAACCTGGCTCAAAGCTGTGGAGAGCACCCCAGCCTTACCTAGTTATTCATCCCATCATACATTCAGACCCCAAACTGTGAGTAGTAAAGCCGAAAAAGGTGGAGTTTCAATATATATTAAAGACATGTACACCTCCATGCTGGTCAAACAGTATGACGCACAGAAGACACTCCAGGTGCAGTTAACTACTGACAAGACCTCTATACAAATAATAGCTAGCTACCAGCCCCCAAACCTGACCCACAATGCCCAAACTGCCTATCTAAACCTCTTCGAATCTATCAAGATTCAACCCTTTGCAGAGGCTCACAATAAAAATCTACCCAAACAGCAGACACCGCCAAGGCAGAAACGCACTCGACCACAACACAACACTAATCACGAAACACATAACTCTCCTAAACAGTGTGCGACTCAACCAAAGCCCCTAAGGCAGAACAGCACACCCAACACACTAGTCATAGTTGACTCGATAGTGAGGCACACTGATGTCCCACTCACCAAGTTGAATAAGGAAAAAGTAACAGTAAGCTGCCTGTCAGGTGCCAGGATCCACCACATAATGCATGCACTCAGGTCCCTCAACAACAGGTACAAATATGACTCTGTCATTGTACATGTGGGTGTGAATGACCTGAGACGTACTTCCCTGGACTACATGAAAACAGACATGGAGGAGCTCTTGGATTATGTAGCCCAGGCGGGTATCACCCTAGCCCTGAGCAGCATCCTACCATCACCCAGAATGATACCACAGGAGAAGCAGAAAATGATCAATTTCAACAACTGGCCAAGTTTCTGGTGTCGTTCTGAAGGGATCCAGTATCTGTCTACCTGGAATGACATGATTAACAGACCTCAATGCTTTGCCAGTGATGGCCTACATCTGTCACTCCTGGGCATCCAGATACTGGCCAAGGCTCTTGCCACCCCTATAGTGCCTTTTTTAGGTGGTGTTCAAGACCAAATTATCACCATAACAGCTACAAACAAATGCAGTCTGAGGGTCATGCTGCGCAACGCTAGAAGTCTAAATCTGAAAATGCACTCACTCGAAGCACTCCTTAAAATGAAGAACATCTTCATTTGTGCTGTAACAGAGACCTGGTTCAAGGCAGCAGAAAGCACCCCTGCACTACCAGGCTATAAAACTCATTCCACACCTTTTGGCCCCAGAACTTGGACTGAAGCTCTAAAGGCGGTGGTGTTTCCATACTCAAAGGATGTGCACACCTCCAGACTGGTAGCCCAACATAACGCATCATTGATACTTCAGGTGCGGATAACATTGGGTAAGACAGCTATTCAGGTTGTAGCCTGCTATAGGTCCCCAACAATGTCCCAGTACTCACACTCCACGTTCCTAAGCACATTGGAGAATATTAGGGTCCAACCTAACACTCTCATACTGGGTGACTTCAACTACCCCTCCATTAACTGGGAAAACTACTCATGTAATAATACACTTGCCCAAAGTTTCATGGAATTCTTGAATTCAAATGCCCTGGACCAGCTCGTTCTTACCCCCACTAGTGGTAGCAACATCCTTGACCTAGTCATTACTAACATGGGTGACTGTTGCTCTACACCAATAGTTAACTCCTCCCTGGTTAGATCCGACCCCTAACTAATCACCCTGGAAATCCACCCCCCCCCTGCAAAAGTAACCACCATGACAAACTTTTCCAAAGCTAACTTTGGGCTCCTAAAACAGAGGTGGCTAACTTCATGGCACCCATGCAAATGGAGAATAGTTGCATGACCACCGAATCATACACCAGTTCACTGTACAAACACGCACACAAATGCATGGATCTCGCCATACCCAATAGAACCAAGACACTCTCCTCCAAAAAAAGGAAGCCAATCTGGTGGTCCCCTGCCATAAACAAACTCTACAACAGAAGGAGGAAACTGATGCAGAATAAGGTGAAGTCCCAACACTGGAAAAACTCCCTTATCAGCCTCAACAAATAGTTGAGATCCCTCATCAAATCCTCTAATGCTAGCTATGAAAACAGAATTGCAGCAGATAGTAAAGACAACCACATGACCTTCTATAGTTATGTAAAGAATCTCCATGGCAATACCCAGATTTGCTCTGAGCTACTGCACAATGCCTCTTATACCAAGCCAACAGATATTGCCAATATACTGGCTGACAGATTCAGTGCCAACTTTACCCCCTCTCTCCCTCCAAAGGACCAATCACAATATCAGTAGATTGCCAGTCACCCAGTATTACTGCTGCACAGGTTAAAACAGCACTGTCCAAGGCCAAGAATATAGCTAACATGGGACCTGACAATATCCATGGCTGTGTTCTACATGAACTACAGAGTGAACTGGCACCTCACCTGTGTGCCCTGTTCAATCACAGCCTCACCTCAGGCTTTGTCACTACCGAATGACGCACTGCTACAGTCATCCTTCTCCACAAAGGAGGAGCGACTACAGATCCTCTGAACTACCGCCCCATTAGCCTGACTAGTCTGATATGCAAAGCTATGGAACGCATCATCATGGACCTAACAAACAAGGATATAGGGAATCTCCAAACTCTAGATCCCACACAGTTTGGTTTTGTGAAAGGTAGATCATACCTGCTCAAGTTGGTCGACTTCTTTGAGTCGGTCACCAGAGCTGTGGATGAAGGCAAGGTGGTTCATACAGCCTACCTTGATTTGGCCAAGGCATTTGATACCATTCCCCATTCAGGAATCATAGAAAAGCGCACTAAGCTAGGCATCAACCCCTACATTACTAGGTGGGTTCCAAACTGGCTCAGAGATAGAACCCACGGTGTGAAAGTAGCGGACTCCAAGTCAGACTGCCAACTAGTCACGAGTGGAGTCCCATAGGGTTCAGTCTTGGGTCCTCTCCTATTTGGTATCTACTTCTCTGAAGTCCAGGCCAACACACAGGGTCTCTGGCTGACAAAGTTTGCAGACGACTGCAAGTTGAGAGCTATTATTAACTCCCCAAGTGATGCTGACATCCTACAGAAAGGACTCACTGAGACCAATGACTGGTGTCAGAACCATGGCCTTAAGCTCAATACCAAAAAATGTGTCATCATCCCCTTTGGGAAACACCCAGTTCCCATGAATTACCACATTGATGGTAGTCCACTGAACACAGAAAGTGTTATAAGAGATCTGGGAACACAGGTTGACAGCAGCCTCTCTTTTGACCACCACATTGCCACTGTGGTCAGAAAGTCCTTCTATGTGGCACATCTCATTACTAAGGGTTTTGCATCCAGGAAGAAAGAGCTCATTGTCTCCCTCTACTCTTCCCTCATTAGGCTAATCATAGAGTACAATGCTCCACTTGGCATGTACCTCACTAGATACCTGCAACAACTGGAGAGGATGCAAAAATACCTCACAAAGAGGATCCTAGGCCTTAAACACTTGTCCTATATGGAGAGACTCAAAAAACTCCAACTATTCTGTTTCATATCGCCTACTTAAGACGCGATCTCTGCTCAACATACAAAGCCATGTCTGACCCAGCTCTGTTAGAAATGTACATCTAAAGAAATGCCAATCCCTCCCCACCACATGCTCCAGTGAACTCAACCTAATTACCACAATCAACAGAACATGCTAGAGGGACAGGTTCATAACTCAGAGACTGCCCTTACTATGGAACAGACTTCTCATACATGTCAAACAGAGCACCTCACTGGCCCTCTTAAAGAGAAACCTTGATGAGTGGATGGGAAATAAAAAATTCACCCCGGGATCACTCCAATGGCTCTACTCGACAGAGGCACTGGAACTAAGGTCGGGTGGCATGATGTCAGGGTAATCCTATGGGCTAGGTTTGTAAAGGCTCCAGAGCCATTAGCCTAGTACACACCTATGAACCTTTACCCTTATCCTGGGTAACTTTAACTACCCAGACATAGACTGGAAGAACTACTCTTGCCAGAACACAAATACCCAGAGATTCCTCGATTTTGTAAATGCAAATGCTTTGGAACAGCTAGTTGATACCACCACAAGATGTGATAATATCTTGCACTTGGTATTAACCAATATGAGTAGCACTGCAGTATCATCCTCCCTTGTAAGATCCGACCATAAGGCGGTTACGTTTGAAGTCACCATCTCCCCGACCCCCCTCTAGCTCGGGTCAATCAAAAAAACTTATCCAAAGCTGATTACAGCCTCCTGAGGGATGGTATAAACAGCTTCACAGCCCCCCTCCCCTCTCTAGGAACTGGTATCCAAAACTATACCAAATTACTATACGAACATTTATATAGATGCATGGAATCAGGAATACCTGACAGGACTAAATCATCCTCCGCAAGTAAGAGTAAACCTGTCTGGTGAACATCTGCAATAAATAAACTCTATAACGGAAGAAAATAATTGTTCACCAGGACCAAGAAGAAGCAGCTGCTAAATTGGAAGCAATCTCTCCTTAGCCTAAACAAGCAAATAAGAGCACTAGTGAAATCCTCCACAGCAAACTTTGAGTCCAAATTGGCCATATCTATTAGAGACAATCATAAAGCCTTCTTCACATATGTCCATAATCTCAAAGGTAGCACCCAGATCTGTTCAGAACTGATGGTCAAGGTCACAACATATACAAATGCCGTAGATATAGCAAACCTGCTAGTTGACAGATTCAGCGAAAACTTCACCCCTCTGTCCCTCCATCAGTAAATCAATACATTCCCAGTACCTGCCCCCTTCCCCTTATTTCTAGAGATCAGGTGATCACTGCTCTCTCAAAGGCAAATAATACAGCCTGCATGGGACCTGATAACATCCCAGGCTGCATCCTACATGAACTCAGGCAGGAACTTGCAGCACCATTAGGCACCCTATTCAACCAAAGCCTGAGTACCGGTTTTGCCCCAGCTGAGTGTAGGACAGCCACTGTAATCCCTTTACACAATGGTGGAGCGTCCACTGGTCCATGAAATTATAGACCCATAAGCCTAACTAGCCTAATCTGCAAGGCCATGGAACGGATTATCATGGACCTCCTAAACAAGGCCATTGGCAACCTCCAAACACTCGATCCCACACAATTTGCCTTCATCAAGGGGAGGTCATGCCTGTTAAATTTGGTCAACTTTTTTGAGACAGTCACCAAAGCCATGGAAGAGAAGAAGACAGTGCACACTGCCTACCTCGACCTAGCCAAAGCCTTCAACACTATTCCCCACTCGGCCATAATAGATAAACTCTCTCAAATAGGCATCAATCCGTATGTTACCAGATGGGTAGCCAACTGGCTCACTGATAGAACCCACCTAGTTAAAATAGGGGAAGCCACCTCAAGCAGTAGACCCGTATCAAGTGTACCCCAGGGTTCGGTCTTGGGGCCTCTGTTATTTGGGATATACTTTTCTGAGGTACAGGCCAAAACCAGTGGGCTATGGCTGACCCAAGTTTGCAGATGACTGCAAGTTGGAAGCTGTCATCAATTCCCCAGTGATATGGACATCCTCCAAGAGGGTCTCACCCAAACAAATGACTGGTGCCAGAAACATGGCCTCAAGCTTAATAACAAAATGCATCATCATCCCCTTTGGGGAGAGAGATGTCCCCACTAATTATCAAATTAATAACAACATTCTAAGCACGCAGTCAGTTGTGAGGGATTTAGGCACCCAGAGTGATACCAGCCTGACTTTTGACCACCATGTTGCTTTCATTGTACGGAAAGCTTTCTACATGGCCCACCTCATAAATAAGGGTATCTCATCCAGGGACAAGGTCGTCATAACATCCCTGTATGCCTCCCTTAGAAGGCCCATTACTGAGTACAATGCCCCATTCGGCATGTACCTCGAAAAGCACATGCAGCAGCTGGAGAGACCACAGAGGTTCCTCACCAGGAGAATCCAGGGCCTCAAAAATCTACCATACACAGATAGGCTAAAAGCCCTATGCCTCTACTCTGTTTCATATACTCCTCAGAGGTGACCTCTGTCTGGTATACAAGGCAATCTCGGACCCCGTCTTGATGGAACTGCTGCATATCCACAAGTCAAGCTCCACTCAAGTAACCTGCACATGCAGCCTCAACATGGTCTGTGACATCAATACGACTTGCTAGTGGGACAGATTTGTGTCCTAGAGACTCCCCATCTAAGGAATAAACTCCCTCTCTACATCACGCAGAGTACCTCTTTACCCCTTTTTAAGCGCAATCTAGGTAACTGAGTTTATATTGCACTGTTGAAAACTCAAACTGTCGACTGTGTCGACAGCGTAATAATCGACACGAAAATGTCGAAACCCCCGAACATGGAACACACAAAAAAAAAAACACCCAAACACAACACAAATTGCTCTATGCAGGGGGTCAAGCCCCCCTGCACCCCACACACCCCCCGCTACTTAAATATACCAACTCCGAGATCGCACTACACTGTAGTAAAAGGAAATCTCCCCTTACATAGATTTCCATTTACATGCGCGACGGCTTTCACTTTCGACATTTTGGTGCCGACAATATCAGCTTCAATATTGTCAGCCTTCGACAAGGTGAAGTAGACCCGGACAACTGGATGGAAAATAGAAAATACATCCCTCAGATTCCACCTGTGTCCCTGCTGGAAAGGGGCATCGGGTGCTGATTTGTCTATGCATGGGCTAAACTCTTGGCTAGGCTTATAAGGGCCTCAGGGTCAATAGCCTAGTAACTTCCTATGATCCTACGTTTTAGGAAAAATAAGCATATACCAAAGCAGATGTAATTTCACTGTTACAAAGGCTGCAGATCTGAATGTGACTAGATAACATCTCTGACTGAGGCTAAACCAGTCATTCAACTAATCTAACAACCTATGGGTGGGGGAAGGAAAATACAAAAGGGCAAATTGTAAACTTCTAGCACTTCCTATAACTCACTCTATAACTCACTCCTACTGAAGTTTGTGAAATGTGACCTGCAGTTTTGACTTACACAGCACTAAAATGTAAACAAAGTCCTCTAGCAAGAAATTGATTTTAGAAACGGAAGAATGCCCAGACCAGAGGAGATTACAGTCCCACCCA
The DNA here is from genome assembly GCF_019279795.1 of Protopterus annectens. Classification (NCBI taxonomy): domain Eukaryota; kingdom Metazoa; phylum Chordata; order Ceratodontiformes; family Protopteridae; genus Protopterus; species Protopterus annectens. The sequence continues at coordinate 612,288,449 of NC_056741.1, read as the reverse complement.
AGTGCTTGGCAGCAACATTTTGCAAAGTCATGCAGCAGAACAAAACCTGTAAAAGCTATGCAAGACTGAGGTTTCAAAACATTCCTCATTTGCAATGCTCGGTTTACAGCCTGCCCTGATTAAGAAATTGCAAAGGACTCAGCTTCAGTGTACTGATCAATAAGTTTCATAGAGTTCAAACTTCAACGGATTAATTAGAAAAAAATGGAATTCCAGTCAAACAGAAGGATCAGAGTTTCAACTGAGGCAATCACTCTCCTTTCAACAAAAATTACACAATAGAAGTATCCAATTTTTGGCACATGCACATGAAGAAAATAGAATTCCCATGTAATAGTAATAATACAGCACAACATAAAGATCTGCTCCTCAAAAGTTTGTTGGTGTTGGTGTGTGTGTGTGTGTCTGTGGGATAGAGAGGGAGAGCATCCACGTTTGTCCACCCACACTAAAGGAGAAAAAAAAATAAAAATGAAGAATCAAGCCCCTAAAGACAGTTTTTTTTTTTTTTTTGGGGGGGGGGGGCTTAGCCTGAACTGCACACAAACACCTGCTAGAGATTACCGGTATTACAGTTCCTTAGGAAGTGGTGTGTTATTACTTATTTACTTCATACCAGTTAACCAGGAAGTTAAACTAGTCCTCCAATCCTTCTCAGTCACAGCTTAAGCTGTAAGGCATACAAAATTAAACATTTGAATCAAACAAAAAATAAACATTGTTGGGTGCCAGGATCTGCCACATCACGTATGCACTCAAGTCACTCCACAACAAGTACAAATATGACTCTGTCATTGTTCATGTTGGAGTGAATGACTTGAGACGTACCTCCCTGAACTACATGAAAAGAGACATGGAATAGCTCTCAGATCATGTGGCCCAGGCAGGTATGACCCTAGCCCTGAGTAGCATCCTGCCTTCGCCCAGAATGATACCACAGTATAAGGACAAAATGACTGACTTCAACAATTGACTAAGTTTCTGGTGTCATTCAAAGGAGATCCAGTATCGATCTGCCTGGGATGACATGATCGACAAACCATGATGCTTTGCCAGAGATGGTCTGCACTTGTCGCCCCTGGGATTCAGGTTACTGGCTAAGGCTCTTGCCACCCCTATAATGCCTTTCTAGGCAAGGGTCAAAGAACAAAAAAAACACTGTAACAGATATAAGCATGCAAAATCTGAAGGTAATACTACTCAATGCTAGAAGTCTAAACCTCAAAATGCACTCTCTCAAGGCACTCCTAAAAATGGAGAACATCGATATCTGTGCAGTAACTGAGACCTGGTTCAAGGCTCCAGAGAGCACCCCTGCAATACCAGGCTACAAGTCTTACCACACTTTTCAGCCACCAAACCAGGACCAAAACACTAAAGGCGGAGGAGTGTCCATATTTACCAAGGATATTCACACCTCCAGGCTAGCTGCCCAACACAATGCATCTGAAATTCTACAGGTGCAACTAACACTCGGCAAGACTGCAATCCAAATTGTAGCTTGCTACAGATCCCCCATCATGCCCCAAGATTCTCACTACACCTTTCTAAACATACTGGAAAATATTAAGATATAACCAAACACCCTAATACTGGGAGATTTCAACTACCCTGCCATTAATTAGGAAAACTACTCAGGTACCAATACGTTTGCCCAACAGTTCTTGGAATTCATAAATTCCAACGCCCTGGATCAACTAATCCATAATACCACCAGGGGCTCAAATATCCTAGACCTGGTCATTACCAACATAGGAGATCGATCAACCCCCCCCCCCCCAGTAGGGAAACCTCCATAAAAAAACTTCTCCAAAGCAAACTTCATGCTACTCAAGTCAGAAGTGACAAATTTCATGATGCCCATGCAGACGGGAACTGAAAGTTCGACTGCTGAATCCTACACTAAGGCACTGTACGAGCACATCCACTCATGCATGAATCGTGCCATTCCAAACAGAACCAAGATGCTCTCCTCCAAAAAACTGAAGCCAATCTGGTGGGTCCCCTGCCATAAACAAACTATACAACAGAAGGAAGAAACTGTTGCAGAAAAGAGGAAAATCCCAGTATGCAAAATACTCCCTTACCAGCCTCAGTAAGAAGCTGAGATTCCTCATAAAATCCTCCAAAGCTAGTTACAAAAATAAGACTCCAAGGACAACCACAAGGCATTCTATGGTTATGTCAAGAATCTAAATGGCAATGCTCAGATCTGCTCTGAGCTACAACAGAACGGCATTAAATATACTGATCCCAAAGACTATTGTCACTATCCTGGCAGATCGATTCAGTGCCAACTTCACCCCCTAAAGGGCCCATCTCAATACCAAAAGATTGCCAAATTCCGGTAATCATGGCCACATAGGTAAAAACTGCACTCTCCAAAGCTAAGAATACAGCATCCATGGGACCAGACAACATCCCGTGCTGTGTACTACATGAACTACAAAATGAACTGGCACCTCACCTAAGTGTCATGTTTAGCCTCATCTCAGGCTTCGTGCCCAATGAGTGGCACACAGCTACAGTTATCCCACTCCACAAGGGGGGAGTACACCTTGGATCTCGGGAACTATCGTCCTATCAGTCTGACGAGCCTGATCTGCAAAGCCATGGGACGCATTACCATGGAACTTATAAACAAAGACATTGGCAACCTTGAAACACTGGACCTCACCCAGTTTGGTTTTGTAAAGTGCCGAGCTTGTCTCCTCAATCTAACTGACTTCTTCGAATCAGTCTCCAGAGCCGTGGACAAGGGCAAGGCAGATCATACAGCCTATATGGACCTCGCCAAGGCCTTCGACACCATCCCCCTCTGGAATCATAGACAAACTTACTAAGCTGGGCATTAATTCCTATGTCACTCGATGGGTTGCCAACTGGCTTACTGACAGAACCCACAATGTAAAAGTAGCTGACTCCAAATCCAGCTCCAGACAAGTGGAGTACCTCAGGGTTCTGTCCTGGGACCACACTTGTTTGGCATCTACTTCTCTGAAGTACTGGCCAGCACTAATGAACTCTGGCTAACAAAGTTTGCAGATGATTGCAAACTGGGAGTCATTATTGAATCCCCAAATGATGTGGATATTCTACAAAAGGGCCTTACAGAAACAGATGTTTGGTGCTACAGCCATTGGATCAAGCTCATTGCCAAGAAATGTATAGTTATCCCCTTTGGGAAAAAACATGTACCCATGAATTACCACATAAATGGCAGTACACCAAACACCAAAAATGTGATAAGGGACTTAGGAACACAGGTGGACAGTGGTCTCACCTTTGATAACCACATTGCCACAACAGTCAGGAAATCCTTCTATGCGGCACACCTCATCACTAAGGGCTTTTTAATCCAGAAAAAAAGAGGCCATTGTCCCACTGTACTCATCCCTCATTAGACCCATTATAGAGTACAACGCCCTGTTGGGTATGTACCTCACAAGACATCTGCAACAACTGGAAAGGCCACAGAAATAATTCACTAAAAGTGTCACAAACCTAAAACAGATGCCCCATGCTGACCGTCTAAAAAAACTCCAGCTATACTCCGTCGCATATCGCCTACTCAGAGGCAATCTCTGCTCAACATACAAGGCCATGTTAAACCCAGAGTTGTTGGACATGCTGCACTTAAAGAAATCCCAATCCCTCAGAGCCACATGCTCCAGGGATCTAAAGATGGTCATCACAATAAATAAAACATGCTGGAGGGATAGGTTCCTGACCCAGAGACTCCCCATACTCTGGAATAGACTGCCCATGCATGTCAAGCTGAGCACCTCTTTGGCCCTCTTCAAAAGGAACCTTGACGATTGGATGGGAGATAGGAAATTCACCCAGGGAATCATGTCAGTCGCCCTACTAGACAGGGGGCCAGGGAAGTAAATATTCTTGGAAGAAATAGCCAGGGAATTGTTATGGCTAGGTTTGTATAGGCCCTAGGGCCGATAGCCTAGTACCATCCTATGATCCTATTGTCACATATAGTACACCTAGTAGAATGGCGTACAAGTAACTGAAATCACATGCAAGTAGTAAACATAAGCAGAACAGAAACAAGTAGAGAGTATATAATAATTGCTTAATGTCACTGCATGGTGGAAAGACTGCTTACTGTTTGGAAGTACTTTGATTAGCCATACTGGTCCAGATTCCAAAAGTGTAAGTGACCACTTACACTGAGAGCAGGTCTTCTGTAATCTGAATCCTAGTGTAAGCCTGTTTTTAGACAGTTTACGTGACTTACTCTCAGGCCTTACTCTGACGCAACCCCTTCAGAATCGGGGCTGACTTGTACTGAGAGCAACTCTTTTGGAATATGGCCCATTCTGTTCAGCACTGGGACATGAACTCATGTAATAGGATCACAGGAAGTTACTAGACTAATGGCCTGAGGGCCCCTTACAAGCCTAGTCAAATTTTACCCTTGTTACCATGATCAGCACCTACTGCCCCTGTCCAAGGTGGAACCCCCCAGGGTGAATTTACAGTTACCCATCTGATCGTCCAGATTTTGTTTGAAGAGGGCCACTGAGGTGCCCTGTCTGATGTGAAGTGGGAGTCTATTCCAAAGGTGTGGTAACCTCTGGGAGACAAATCTGTCACTCCAGCGGGTTCTACTGATGTCACATACCAGGTTTAGGTCTTTAGAGTGAGTAACCCGCGTGCCATTTGACTTGCAGATGTGCAGCATTTCCAATAAAGGCGCATGCCAAAAGGAGCATTGTACTCAATTATTGGCCTAATGAGTGAAGAGTACAGGGAGGTGATAACTTCACTTTTTCTCAAGGCAATGCCCTTACTTATGAGGTGAGCCATATAGAATGCCATTCTTACCACTCTGGAGACATAGTGAACAAAGGCAAGGTTGCTGTCAACCTGAGTACCCATATCTCTCACCACTGAGTGCATACTTAAGGTACTGTCATGGAAGTGGTAATGTGCAGGAACATTGCTCTTGCTGAAAGGGATGATCATACATTTTTTTTGCATCAAGTCTGAGGCTATGACTTTGGCACCAATCATTTGTTTGCGCAAGACCTTTTTGAAGGATATGTTGACATTGTTTGGAGATTCTATGACTGCACCCATTTTGCAGTTATCAGCAAACTGTTAGCCACAGTCCCGTGGTTTTAGCTTGTACTTTGGGGAAACAGTAGAGGTCCCAGGACCGATCCTTGTGGAACACCACTGGTAATGGGTCTGCTGTTGGAGGTGGATTCCCCTATTTTGACTGTATGGGTTCTATCAGAGAGCCAGTTCACAACCCTCTTTACAATATAAGTGCTGATGTTTAGCTGGGAGAGTCGGTCAATGATGCCCGAGTGAGGGACAGTGTCAAATGCCTTGGCCAGGTCTAGGTAGTCTGTATGCACAGATTTCCCCTTGTCCAGGGCCCTTGTGTCTGTCTTGAGGAAGTCCACCAGGTTTAACAAGCATGATCTCCCCTTGACAAATCCAAATGAGTAGGCTGTAGTATTTGGAGATTACCTAGATCTTGGTTGATGAGGTCCATGATGATTCTCTCTGTGGCACTGCAGATAAGGCTAGTCAGGCTAATAGGTCTGTAGTTCCTGGGGTCAGAAGAAGCACACCTTTGTGCAGGGAGATAATGGTGGCTGTTTTCCATTCAGCTGGGATGAAGCTGGTGATTGAAGAGAGTAGCCAATTGTGATGCTAATTCTTGTTAGAGCCCATGTAGGATACAGCCTGGGATGTTATCAGGTCCCACAGATGCTGTGTTTTTGGCCTTAGAGAGGGCATCTATGACCTACTCTTTATTGATACAAGGTAGAGGACAGGTGGTAGGGATATCCTGAAGTATGTGTGGCAGGGACGGGGGAGTGAGGTTTTCATCAAACCTGTTGGCTAGCTATGTCCACTGGCTCAGTGTCTGTTCTACCATTAACTACCAGTTCAGCGCAAATCTGAGCCTTACCTTTTAGGTTACAGATGTAACTAAAGAATGCCTTATGCTTGTCCATGGTTGAGGAAGGTAACTTGGATTCGTAGTTAGCCTTGAAGAACTTCACAAGAAGTCTTATTTGCTCATTTAACCTGAGGAGGAAGCGTCTCCAGTTTACAGCCCGCTCCTTCTTACTCTTGGACATCAGTTTCTTCCTTTTGTGTTCTTCCTTTTACTGTAAAAGGTAGGTGCTCTCTTAATGATTTTTGAAAGCTGAATGCATTTCGTTTGTTGCTTATGAAAGCCAGTAGGTTATTCCAATTCACTAGTGTAATTTTTGAGAATGATCTTTTAACTAGTGTGTTGGTAAAATTTGTGTGACAGTGTTATAGTGCCCCTTTTTGGCTGATAATAAATCATACCTTTCAACTTCTTTGCCCAAGAATTCTGAACAAAACCAGGAATGATGCGGAACAAAGGCCTAAAATCAGAGACAACTTTTAACTATTACTTTAATTTACTTAAAAAGTTAATAGGACAACATGTTTAGCAACAGCACATATTTTCTGTGCAATAAGAAGCATGGAATTTGAAAGTCTGGTATTACTGACTGTAATATTCAGTGATTTACCTGAAAATCAAACTTTTTATGAAGGACAGGACAAAATACATGAGGAAAATTCAGGGACAGTTGAGAGGTATACTGTAAAGAATACTAAAAACATTACTGATGACAGCTCAGCAAGGGCTGGACAAAATGTAATGAGTTAAAAAGAGTATTTAGTAAAAGGTTGGCCCTCACCGAGATATGTAGACAGCTTATTGCTAGCTAAACAATGATAGATGTCTCCTCAGAAATGCAGATAAAAATGACAAGTCTTATTTAATGCAGTCTGGAGTAGACCAGTACTGCCTGGACTGTGAAAAATAAGTAATGGAAGTGAATATTCCAAGCCTTACAATTAATGCATTAACATCATTACCTTCTTTGCTGCTAGTGTAAGGTGACATGAAAGTCTTCAGCAAATCTTAAGTGCAAGGCAAGGCCAGGCTTAGTTAAAGCTTTGCTGCAGACCTATTTGTCTCTTGTCTGTAATATAGATGGCAAACAGGCAGGGTAGTTTGTTTATATGCTTTATTACATCGAAACACATCAGGATGGATACCAGCTTTATAAAACATAAACGAACTGATTAACAGACAGACTACACAGACATACATACTTACATCTCAACAGCTAACTACAAAATGGCAGTCAGGCTCACACGTGCTCAGTATTTATACAGTTGTGCAAGCCTGCAGAAAGCTTCTTAAAGTTGTACACACACTGATCTACATCCTCCCTCAAACAGATTGCCTTCAATGAAATTACATTAGAATAAGACATGCAATAACACAGACATTAGAAACAAATAAAATGTTGATGTTCAAGTTGCTATATATCTGTAACATGGTCTGGAAATATGACCTGATCTAGTAACATAGTATTCAGAATTGGGTTTAGCAACAGGGACAGTCTTCGGTGAACAACTCGTATCAGGAACTTTGGGATTCATCTCAGGAACAGGGATATTTACTGGAACATCCTCAGGAATTGGAATGCTGTGGTACAAGTTCAGACACCAGCATCAACTGTTTCTGATTCTGCCTAAACTCTGCTCCTTGCGATTCCACAATGTACGATCTTGCCTCTGGGCAAATACTCTTCATGACTCCAATCTGATCATAACCTTTGCACATTTGCATTCCCACTGTCTCTCCTTCACGTAATGGATTGAGCGGTTTGCTTGACTTATTGCAGTAAGACTTCTGGGCTAGAATTCTTTAACAGATGAGCTTTCACATATCTGTTATTCATAGCACTTGGATCCAATGAACTACTGCTGATTGCTAATGTAGTTCTGGTTTGTCTCGAAGGAAGTCTCTGACCAGGTGAGCCAACATGTTTATCACAAGGAACATTTCTGAGATTCAAGAGATTCAGGAAAACATCACTATTATCTTAATTCAATTTCTCAAGTAACTGTTTTGCACCTTGAACTGCATGTTCTGACAAACCATTTGATTGCAGATATTCAGGACTACTTGTCTCATGAATTAAGTTCCACTCTTCAGTAAATCATTTGAATTGCTGGCTAGTAAACTGCATGCCATTGTCAAAAATAACTTTGTGCGGACTACTGTGAACTGCAAAATGATGCTTTATCTTAGTAATGACAGTACTGGATGCTAGGTTAGGACTTAGGTCAATCTCAGCAATTGGAATAAGAGTCTAACACCAAATAATGTTGACCATTCCACTCGAAAATATCAGTGGCTACTGTCAATTAAGGTAGTTCAGGAATCTGGTTTAGATGAAGTGGTTCCTTCTAATTATGTGGCTTTGTACTATTACATACAGAACAAGATGAAATTATACTCTCAATGTCTTGTGACATAGAAGGCCAGAACACTAGTCCTCTCGCCCTCCTTTTTCTAGGACTGGTTCCTGGGTAGTCACTATGCAAGATAGTATTATACTCTTGTTGCAAGGACTAGGACCTTTCATGCTAATACCATTATCAGACAAAATCATCTCAAACTCATCTCTGTAAGAAAAATAAGGTTGCACTTCTTGAGGTAAACTAGATTGCTTTCACGGCCATCCTCGATTGCTAAAGTGGTTGAGCTTCTGTAAAACAGGATCTGAGGCTGTATGATTTCTAAGCTCATCAAGATGTGTGGAAGAAAAATTTCTCACTTCCATGACTTCAAAATCAAGTTTCTCATTTTCATGCTGTTCAGCGGTATTCCTGGACAATCTGGATAATGTATCAACAAGATAAAGAAGTTTGCCTTTCATGTAGACAACATTGAAATTATACTTTTGCAATTTGAGCATCATGCATTGCAATCTGGCTGGAGCTGTAAACATAGACTTTCTCAAAATAGTAACTAAAGGTTGGTGGCCTGTTTCAGTCTGGATAGGTCTACCATAAATATAATCATGGAAATTTAAACATGCAAACACAATTGCCAAGAGTTCTTTCTCTGTCTAAGCATACTGCATATCAGTTTGGGTTAGAGATGTGGATGCATAGGCAACAGGTTGACCCTCTTGGAAAATGACTGCACCAAGAAAAAAATTCAAAGCATCACTGGAAAGACTAACTGGTTTGTGAATATCATAGTATCTGAGTTGGTGAGCTGGCAAGTTTCAGGACATCAAATGGTCTTTGTTGTTGTTCCAACCATGACCAGGATATATCTTTACGTGTCAGCTCTCTAAGCGGTGCTGCTAGTTGGCTTAAGTCTGGAATGAATTTGCCTAGGTAGTTAATCATGCCAGGGAAGCTTTGAAGGGCTTGAATATCATCTGGCGATGGCATCTCAAGAATAGCTACTTGCTTGGAAGGGTCTGGTCGTAAGCCTGAAATAGTAAACAAATGACCAATATAAGTGACTTCTCGTAGCCTGAACTTGCATTTCTTAGGATTCAGCTTAAGATACACTTGACGAGTTCTTTCCAGAATTTTCTCAAGGTTTCTGTTATGCTGTTATGCTCAGCTTCACCATTACCTCCTACTAGAATATCATCTACTACAACAGCACAAGAGTACCCAGAATAAATTTTCCCCATTGCACGCTGAAAGACTTCACTGGCAGAATTTATCCCAAATGTCATTCTCAAAAATCTGTACCTGCCACAAAAGGAGTACAGAACCTAGTAAGTAACCAGGATTTCTTGTCAAGCAAAATTTGCCAAAATGAACTCTTTGCATCTAAGACAGAAAAAACAGTGGAATTTGGCATCAGAGCTGCGACTTCTTCAAATGTACGGATTGGATTATGTCATTTTAGTGCTTTTAGTGCTTTGTTCAAATCTTGTGGATCAACAGATATTCTGAAACTGGGTGGTGGTACATGCTTTGAGTTTGCTGACTCACTCATGTTGCACTGAGACTGTGTGGTTTCCAGAGCATGCCTTAGAACTTGCTAGAAAGCTACTACAGGATTTCCTTGCGAGTGTTGCATGGTTCACAGTTGCAGCCATGTGTTTGAGCATGTTTCTGTTAACCACGCACTACATACTATCAACATGGGCTTTAGAAGTTACTGGAAGCATGCATCTCTCATTTGCAAGCATATCTGTGTGCTTTTCTGCAAACTCATATATCTGACAAATCTCAATGGCCTTATTCAAAGTTAAATCACTGTCACGAAGCAAAAACTTTCTCACAGCATCATCTTTAATACCACACAAAAGTCTGTCTTTTATCAACTTATCCTTTAAATCACCAAATTTGCACATTTTAGATAGCCTTGTTTCTCAAATTGGTTATATATGTTGCAAAGGTTTCACCAGGCTTTTGACCCCTTGTGTAAAATGAGTGCCTTTCCATTGTAACATTCTTTTAGGCTTGGTAATAGATAAATGGTCAGTAAAAGGAAATATGCCATATAAAAAGAAAGGTAACAGAATAAGTTTACATTGTCAAGAAACTACGGAAAAAGAAGTTATGTCTTACCATAACGTTCCATCTGTATTGTTGATCCTCATTCAGTCATTACATATGGGTATCGGTTCTGACCTTGGAACCGAGCCGACCATCTTCCAAGCTCGCGTCCGCTACAAACTCTCGAGCTAAAACTCTTACCCAGAAATCCCCTCTCCCTGTTACCTCAGATTGAGTTTGCAAGTCAAAAGAAAGTAGAGGCTACCTCTGGTCAAATGACCTAAAAGAACCGGATGGTGAGATCCACTAGAAGCCACAGGAGGGGGAAGGAGGGAGGGTCGTAATGACTGAACGAGGATCAACAATACAGATAGAATGTTATGGTAAGACATAACTTCTTTATCTGATATTGTTAATCCTCGTTCATTCCTTACGTATGGGACACAGTCCCCAGCTACCTCTATTCCTGGGAGGCTCTCATGGAAGGACATTCCTGAGCACCATAGAACCAAAAGATGCTCTTCCCCTGGAGGCCAAACCCAATTTGTAATGATTGATGAAGGTATGAGGCATAGCCCAGGATGCAGCTGCACAGATGTCATGTAAAGAAGCTCTGGCATGGAAGGTAGCAGAAGTTGTCACCGACCTTGTCGAATGAGCCTTGATGGTAGTCGGCAATGGAATATTACCTTGTGTATAAATGGTGGTCACAAGGTCTTTCAACCATCTAGCCAATGTGACCTTAGCAACAGCACATCCTAATCTAGGTCCAGAATAGGCCAAAAATAACTGGTCTGATTTACGAGAGGCCTTAGTCCATTTCAAGTAGAAGCGAATTTGCCTGTGAATATCTAGGGTATGCAGGCAATACTCTCCTCTGTTTGAATGATTGGGGAAGAAAACTGGCAATTCAATGGTTTGATCAATGGACATTTCAGAGATCACTTTTAGCAGAAAGGAAGGATTAGTTCTCAAAGACTCTATGAAAAATCAGGTATGGACTCTTGATGCATAAGGCTTGAAGCTCCGAGATGCGTCTGGCAGAAGTAATGGCAACCAAAAACAAGGTTTTCCATGACAAATATTTGAGGTCTCATGAAGAAGCTGGTTCGAAAGGTGGCGTTGTCACAGCTTGTAGAACTAATGACAGGTCCCATGGTTGAATAGGTTCTCTAAAAGGGGGCTTCAGATGATTCACACATTTTATGAAGGTCTTGCATAATTTGTGTGACATAGGAGAGGAGTCTTGGACACCCTCATGGAAATCAGATATTGCAGCCAAATGAACTCTAATGGTAGAGGCCGATAGACCCAATTGGAATAGATCAGCTAGATACTCTGGTACTATCGACACTGGTGCTGAAAAAGGATTTACTTGCTTTTCTTTCAGCCAACAGGTAAATCTTTTCCACTTGCTTAGATAAGTAATTCTAGTGGAAGATTTATGAGATGCAATAAGAATGTCCCGTACTGGTAAAGAAAGATCCTTCTGCCTGGCAATCAAACGAATTGGAGGAGCCAAGCTGCGAGCTTCAGGCTGTCCAAGTTGGGATGAATCGGATTCTGCGGATGGGAGATCAACCCCGGGGTTGGATGAAGGATCCATGGTTGATCTAGCAGGTGAGGCCAAAGGAAGGGGAACCAAATCTGACGAGGCCAATATGGTGCTATAAGAATCACCTTGCTCTTCAACCAACGGGCTTTCTTCAGAAACTGGGGAAGAGGTGGAAAAGCATAAAGAAGACCCAAGGGCCAATCATGGACTAGAGCGTCCCTGGGTGACTGTCCCGGAGGGGGAATCAGGGTGAAGTAGCAGCTGCAGTTGTACTTGGTCGGGGATGCAAAGAGGTCGCAGCAAGGATGGCCCCAGCGGTGGAAGATCTCCGCCGCTATCAAGGGATTCAGGGACCACTCATGAAGTTGTAGAATGCACCTGCTGAGTCTGCCTGCTATCACGTTGGAACTCCCGGGAATGTGCATTGCTAGAAGAAAATGGTTGGTTGGCAGCCATCACCCGTTGCCATATCCTCATGGCCTCTCGACAAAGGGGATAAGATTTGGTTCTGCCCTGTTTGATGATGTACCAGACCACCACCATGTTGTCTGATTGTATCACAATAGTCCCAGACGGCAGCAGGGAATGGAATGCTTGCAATGCCAGAAGCACCGCCCTCAGCTCTAGAACATTTATATGCGGATGGGCCTCCAATTCGGACCAAGTGCCTTGGACTGTCTGACCCTGACATAGCCTCCCCCCCACCCCATCAGGGAGGCACCCATGGTCACTGTAGCCTTGGGCTGCAGGGGGAGAAGGGGTGAGACCATTGTGATGGGTTGTGGGTCATCCATCAATTTAAATCCTGTTTGCACCTGTGAGTTACTCGAATCTTGGCTTTAAGAGGATGCTGAACAGGATACCATTGGATGAGCAGTAGCCATTGTAGAAGCCTCATGTGAAACCTGGCCAGGGGGACAATGGTGATGGAGGCTGCCATGGAATTCAACAGCTGTAGGACAGAGTGAGCTGTGGATTTCTCCCTTGAAAGGACTGGGATTAGTTGTTGCTTTATCCTTAGAATTCTATGCTCTGGAATGGATGCTCTGCAATTCTTTGTATCCAATATGACCCTTATGAATTCTGTGGACTGAGATGGGGTGAGATTGGATTTTTTGCCAGTTTATGGTTATGCCTAGCCTTTCTGCAGCGAGGAGAGAGTATGCCAGGGCTTCTTCCAATAGATGTCTGATGGGGGTGGAGATGAGCCAGTTGTCTAGGTATGGAAACACCTGGAATCCTTGTAGTCGCAAGTGAGCTGTGATGACTGCCATGCACTTTGTGAACACTCTGGGGGCTGTAGAGAGTCCGAAGGGCAGTACTCTGAACTGGTAGTGACTGGCTCCCGCACGGAAGCGCAGAAATCTTCTTGATGGCCTGTCTACTTTTATGTGGTAGTACGCATCTTGAAGATCTATCGAGCACATCCAATCATCTTTTTCCAAAAGTGGGAGGATAGACTGTATTGTGACCATCCGGAATTTTTGTACTCTTACAAACTTGTTCAATACACTGAGATCCAAACTTGGTCTCCAGTCCCTAGTTTTCTTTGGTACCAAAAATAGTCTTGAGTAGAATCTGGATCCTATCTGGTCTGGAGGGACTATTTGGATGACTCTTTTTCTTAGCAGCTTTGCTATCTCTAGTGCTGCTTCTTCCCTTTGACTGGGTGGAACGTCGGGTAAGTTTGTTGGGGGGGGGGCAGGACAAAGATTGAAGATAATATGGTAACCTCTGGTTATTATCCTTCGTAGCCAAAAGTCGGTGGTGATGGTTAGCCAGGCAGAAGGGTACAAGGAGAAACGACCCCCAACCACTTCATGAGGAAAGGAGTTGGGCCGCTCTTCAGGAGCGCTGGTAGGATTGACTAGGAAAGGAGTCCCTGGAATCCTGGTTACGCAGACCCACTCTGCCCCAAAAAGGGCGTCTTCTCTGTGAGTTTCCCCCTCTGCTTCTAGGGGAGAACTCGACCTGTGTGTCACAAAAAGGACCCTGAGACTTTCTGTACCATATCTTCCCACTCTTCTGGTTTCTGAAGAAAGCACATTGAGGGGAAGAATAATGGACACCCACAGCAGAAAGGGTCTTACCGTCCTGTTCACATCTGGCCAGTGTGCTTTTAACCTTGGGTCCAAACAATGAAGAGGCTTCGATGGGAGCACTGAGAAGGGAAGCTTTGAAGGGTTCCGTGAAATTACATAAGCGCATCCAGATATGTCATCTCAAAACAACGCCTGAACTTGCTGCTCCTTCTGATACATGAGATATCAGGTGCATGGAGGAGTTTGATATCAACTCAATGGTAGCCAGCTGAGAGGCCACTTTGTCATGGACCTCAGACACGGCAGCAGCCAAAGTTTCAGAGAGCTCAGATACTAAATCCCTTTGAAGCCTGGTAAAGTGTGCTATATAATTCAGGAACCTGATTGCAAAGGTCGCTCAAGCAAAAGAACGCTTCCCTATTCTGTCTAGAGCTCATGACTCTTTGTTGGGCGGATGGGCAGTCTTCTTCCTTTAGGTCCTTCTTGGTTGTGGCCACCACCACCAGAGCATCTACAGGAAGACCTTTTGAACAATGGGGGTCAGTAGCAGGAGGGGACAAAATTTTATCTGGCCTCCGGGGAATGGCCTCAGTGGTGTCAGGAGCCTTCCACACATGCTGCACGACAAGCCAGACCAGTTCCTCGGCAGGTGGAGTAACCCAGGAGGTAGGGGGCTGGGAGTGAAAGGCCTGCAGGAACACAGACTCTTCAAAGGTCGGGTTAGAGGGCTGCCAGTCACCTCTCCGTTTAAGGATTTCGAGGATATCACCAAAGGATACCTCAGAGGGTGAGCGAGGGGACCCTTCCCCATCATCAAAGTCTGTGCCTTCACTAAGGGACTCCTCTGTGGAGTCCATGTGCTTTCTCTTGCATGAGCTTTTTCGATGAACTTTCTCAGAGGGAGAAGCTGGGGAAGACTATGCTAAAGGGGTTTCCTGTGGGAGAACATCCTGAGGCCCTTCCGCCCGGTGTCTGCTAGGAGAGAGTGGTCCAGAGGAGGGCGAGGGGATTGACAGCACAGTATCACCAGCAGACACTAAAGCCTTCTCCATTAGTTGGAAGGCCGGTCCACCTGAAGAGGGGGGAGTGTCCAGGACAGGGGTCACCCCTCCCCTAAGTGGCTCAGCCTGCCAACTCGGAGTCCCTGGATTACTGTGAAACACCAAATTACGTACGCCACAGCTGACATCCTGGCTCATAGTAAAACTCTCCTGCCACGACGGCAACTGCGGTTCCTTAGTGAGGTCCATAAAGGGAACCGTAGAGGGGGAAGACTGTGCTATATCAAGGGGCTTCAAAGGCAATGAAGGAGGAGAATAAGTAGGGGTTTTTGGCAAAAGGGTGATCACCTCCTACGGAAGGATAGGTCCTGGGGGGGGGGATACCTCTGGCCAAAAGCACTTGATCCACAAGGCACAACACGTCGTGTTCAGAGAGGCTTCCAGTGGATTTCACGGACACGGCTGAGGGTGAGTCAGGTCTATCCACAGATGGGACAAGCTCGGTGCCAACATCACCAGTCTACACTGAAAACGGGGCCGTAAGAGACTGAACTACAGGTGTCTGCACTGAGGAAATCATCTGTGCCGAAGTCATGGTCTGCACCGACAATAAGGTCGGTGCCGAACTGGTTGTCGGTGCCGAGGCTGGGACCGAAAAAAATCGGTGTCAATAACAGAGTTGTCGGTTCCGGGTATGGTGTCAGAGCCGATGTGGTTACAGTCTGCGCCAACTGGATAGTCGGTGCTGGTAGAGAGGTCTGAACCGAGGAGCCCCTCGATACCAATACGGTAAACGGCACGCTAGTCGGTGCCGAAGTCGCAGATGGTGCCGATGGCCTTGGTGCCAAAGGTCTAGACACAGACAGCGCTGGAGCCGAAAGAGTCAGATCTGAAGTAGAAAGCTTAGCCTTCTTGGGTCTCGGTTGGTGGAAGTCCCCAGCCGGGGACGAAGGAAGAGATTTGGCCTTTGAATGATCATCAGTCTTTTTCTTATGGGATCTTGGAGGGGTTGAAGCCTCCGACCCAGAAATAGCCTCTGAAAAAGGAGATTTGAGTAGCCCCTTCAGTAACAATTTATTTTTCCTCTCAATCAACGTCCTGTTAGAGAAGTTCTTACAAATTCTACAGGGCGGATCAACTGATAAATGAGGCACACCCAAGCAATAGACACACAGTGAATGTGCATCTGAAGCAGGTCATTTATGGCCACAATCTTAACCATCTCTTAAATCCTGGACTACATTTTTTATCTGCCATGATAGGAAAGAAGGAAATCAGAAAGAATACCAGCAATTGTACAAGAAATACCCGAAGGAAATGAAGAAAAGGGGTCTACCAATGATGGCATAGAAGAAAATACCTCGCGGTAAAAAAGATTGAAAAAATTTTAAGAAGAGATAGTCGCTAAATGCGATAAGGTAAGGGAAAACAATTTAGAAACTTTTATGAGAGAAAAGGTTGTTTTAGACTAGTATGAGAACAAAATATTGTACTTGGCTCAAGAGAAGTAGCTTGACACCACCAAATAGCGACACAGCAAACGAAATCTGAGGTAACAGGGAGAGGGGAATTCTGGGTAAGAGTTTTAGCTCAAGAGTGTGTAGCTGACGCAAACTTGAAAAATGGCTGGCTCGGTTCCGAGGTCAGAACCGATACCCATACGTAAGGAATGAGCGAGGATTAACAATATCAGATCATGTGTTTTCGAAATGTAAAACAGCAAAAAGTTATGGAGAAAACTATGTAAAGAAGAATTCTTTGAAGAAAAGAAGTGGATAAAATAAATACAGATATTATAAGAATAGAAGTAAAGAATATGTTATAAGAATAGAGAAGTTATTTTATGTTATATGGGTTATAGGGAATGTTTGGGCAGTTTTCCATCTCTCAACTTGCTGGCTTAAAAGCCTACGTTTGTACTTGTTCCCCGCCTTTCCTGTAACTAGTCTAGTCCAGGTACAGATTTGCTTTATTCCAGAACTCTTTGTAAGCTTCTGAGCCCCCCCCGAGCCTTTCTGTGTTGGAGGGGAAGCCTTCTAGCTTATCAGTGGGAGTGGTAAGCATTAGGTAGCCTATCTACCACAAGAGGAGTGGTTCCTGGCCCAGAAATTGTAGCTATTGGCTGTTTGGGCAGTTTTTTTCCATCTCTTTCAACGTTCTGGTTTAAAAGCCGCACTTGTGCTTGTTTCCCACCTTTCCTGTAACTAGCCTAGTCCAGATACAGAGTTGCTGTATCCAAGACTTTTGGCTTCTGAGCCCCACAAGCCTTTCTGTGCTGGAGGAAAGCCTTCTAGCTTATCAGTGGGAATGGTAAGCACTAGGTAGCCTGACTACTACGACAGGAGAGGTTCTTGGCCCAGAAATTGTAGTTTATTGACTATTTGGACAGTTTGTCTGTCTCTCTCAACTTTCTGGTTTAAAAGACCACATCTGTGCTTGTTTCCATCTTTCCTGTAACTAACCTAATGGTAGCACTAGAAAGCCTTAAACTGATACAAGCCTTCTAGCTTAGGACAGAGACTTTGGAGTGATTATCGTTTTCTGTACTTTCTTGCTGTACTTAACTGTTTTCCGCCTAAACGCAGATTTTCCAGCATTTATTGCGATTTAAAATCTTGTTTTTATTTTCACATGTTGTACTTATTTGACTGCCTGCACTTTTAAAAGGTCTTTTGTTTAAATAATTTGTTTAACTGTTATAGGCTAAACACTAAAGTGCGATAGCCTATTCTAATCGTTTGTAGTCGTTTAGAGCTGTTTTGAGTGTATTTTTTACTGTTTTTGCCTTATCTTTTCAAAAAAAATAAATAAATAATCTTTGTTTCCCGCCTTTCTAAGCTAGTATAGTCCAGTTTTCAGGCTAGTGCTGAATTCAGGGCTGTGATACTAGTTTCTGAGTTGCCCATACCTTATACTTGTATAGAAGGAAGTTTCTCTGTTCACCTGTGAGAGAGGGGAGCTTTGAGCAACCTATCTGTCCCTGGAGGAGTGGTTCCAGCCCAGAAGTTAGTAGTTTATTGGCCATTTTGGGCTAATTTCTATCTCTTTCATTTCTCTACCACAAAAACTGCGTTTGCACGGTTTTGCGCACAGGGCAGTGCCAGTTAGCTACGGTTAAATTATTCCCGGCTCCACTAAGTCTCCTCTTCAGTTTTTCCCTTGAAACTAGTCTAACTCTCAACGTAAGCACTCAAAAAGCATCTTGCAGCCCAGCACTTGCTCAGACCTAATAGCAAGCACTAATATACCTTGACACTGATTGCCCAGTAGGGCAAGACTCTTTATTCACCCCTCACCAACCAAGTGACTAAGCAGCTCACCCTACTATTCAGGCATGACCAAAGGACAACTTCAGGTGCACTCTCCAGTCCAGCTGGTGAATCTGAGTATCCTGAGGCAATGTTACAACTGCCTCATGTACACAGACAACCCTCTCCTCCTACCGCAAAACACTAACATATGTGAGAGATGCAATTATACAGCCAAACTGGAAGCTAAGCTGTCTCCACCCAAGACTGGAACAGACAGTCAAGAGGAGAAGGTTAACACTTGCACCACAACTCCAGCTGCACACAGACCTACTAAAACAGTACTGGCAAACAACACACACAAGTACACAAAATCATACTCTGAGGTTCTAAATAAAAACCTGCAAAAGCAGAGACCTCCAAAGCAGACACCCAAACAGCCTGCACTTCACGTCACATACCAGACAACACATAAAACACAAAATCAGTGTGCCGCACAATCACAGCCCTTAAAGTGAAACAACATACCTGACACACTAGTAATAGGTGACTCTACAATCAGGCACAATGACGTCCCACTCACTAGGCTGGACAAGCAGAAGGTTACTGTTCGCTGCCTGTCGGGAGCCAGAATCCGCCACATAATACAAGCACTCAGGTCACTCCAGAACAGGTACAAATATGACTCTGTCATTGTTCATGTTGGTGTGAATGACCGGAGACGTACCTCCCTGGACTACATGAAAAGAGAAATGGAAGAGCTCTCTGATCATGTAGCCCAGGCTGGTATGACCGTGACCCCGAGTAGCATCCTGCCTTCACCAAGAATGATACCTCAGTATAAAGAAAAAATGATCAATTTCAACAATTGGCTAAGCTTCTGGTGTCATTCAAAGGGTGATCCAGTGTCTGCCAGCCTGGGACGACATGCTCGACAAGCCGCGTTGCTTCGCAGGAGACTGCTTGCACCTGTCACCCCTAGGCTTTAGAATACTGCCCAAGGCTCTTGCTGCCCCCATAGTGCCTTTTTTAGGCTCAAAAGTCAAACCCACCTCCGTAAACAGCACAATTAACAAAAAACTGAGGGTTATGCTACTCAATGCCAGGAGTTTAAATCTCAAAATGCACGCGCTCAAAGCACTCCTCAGTATGGAGAACGTCGACATCTGTCCAGTAACTGAAACCTGGTTCAAGGCTCCAGACAGCACCCCAGCACTATCAGGCTACAACTCGTACCACACGTTTCAGCCACAGAACACGGACCTAAGCACAAAAGGAAGGTGTGTATCCATATTCATCAAGGATACCTACACCTCCAGGTTAGTGGCGCAGCATGATACCTCTGAGATCATCCATGTGCAACTAACATCGGGCAAATCTGCAATGCAAATTGTTGCCTGCTACAGATCACCCTCCATGACCCAGGACCACCACTCCACCTTTCTGGAGACACTGAAAAACATGAAGGTCCTACCAAACACCCTGATATTGGGCGATTTCAATTACCCTACCATTCACTGGGAAAACTACTCTAGTACAAATTCCTAGGCCTAGCACTTCCTGGAATTCATCAACTCAAACGCCCTGGATCAGCTGGTAAACTCCCCTACCAGAGGTGAAAACATAATGGACCTGGTCATCACCAACATGGGTGACAGGTGTTCCACACCAGAGGTCAACCCATCACTGGTTAGATCAGACCATAAACTAATCACTCTGGATGTCCACACCCCACCACCACCCCCAACTAAGGAAACCACAGTAAAAAAACTTTTCTACAATCCTTTTCTACAAAAACTACAATCAACTCTGCTACAGGCCCCATGAGGAGCTTAGTGTCTTCTCCAACCTAACACCACTCTTAAGTATTCAACTGTGGTACCACATTTATTATTCTTATAAGAAAAGCATAGTCCGGGTCTAAACAGTCTCCAAACAGCTAAAGTTAACTTTGAGTATGTGTCTACCTGTTTGAGCCAATATTCATTTTTCCCCCTGGAGAGCACTCTGCTTTGGCTTGTAAGCAGCCCCCCCCCCCCCCACACACACACACACACATCTTCCACTTTCTCTCTTATTTTGTTAGCAAATAGTATCCATAACTGATCAATACTGTGTGTTTGTTAATTTAAACTGAGACCACAGTAGCCTACTGATACAAGATTATCCTGTTTTTCCACCTGAGAAATGGTTAAGAAATAACTTACAGTTTCAGAGCAGTCCTTGGTCAGTTCTGATTGTTTCTTAAACACAAACTTGTCTTTGCTTTAGCTCATTAGCAGCAGTACAAAAGAACTGCCTGCTCACACCCTTGTTCTCCCCCTCCACCATCCCTGTTTATTACCTTAAGCCAATCCCAAAGTTAATAAATATTACCTGTGGCAGGCACCATTTTTAAAACTACAACCACCCTTTGTCACCATCATATGTTCATTTACCAGTTTACTCTGTTACCTGATTGTTTCCAGCCCCTCATAAGAGCTACTAACAGGGTCTCTACCCGCTCCACTCCCCACCCTGCCCCCTATTTCCTCCCGCCCCCAGTGGTCCTACCTTTATTACAATCACAAACCCCTCCCATGTTTCCAATAGCCAACCACAGTACTAACCCAAAACTATCTCCTCCATCTTCCCACTACTATCACACCTCCTCAACTAACATGTACAAGCATACCTTACCTATGCTCACTGCATGCACTCTCCTTGCATATCTTACATCCTACCAAAGCTCCATCATTCCCCCACTCAACCACTACCACTGTACTACTACTCACACCACCACTCATGTCTCACCCTCACTCAGCTCCCCTCTCACCAACTCAAGAACCATCCCAATGCACCCCTCACATAGTCTACCAACTATATTACTCAAAGATAAGGCATCCCTACAACTTAAAATAGTAACCCTCCCACCATACCTATTACCCACAGAGCACAATCATAAAGTTTCCCTAATAATCAAAACACATTCAAAAACTGAGAAAACTAATAACCTCATGCATATCAAAACTAGACCTAAGTGGAGACATCCACCCCAACCCTGGCCCTACCATCTCCAACCCCAATACTCATAATCAGACTAGAAACCACAACTTCTCCCATATCACAGCCAATAGAAAGCAAAGTGATTTCCTTCTACTAAGCTTAAATATTAGAAGTATATCCAAGAAAGTCCATGAACTCCATGCCACCATAGACGTGTGCTCCCCAGATATAGTCATCCTGACAGAAACCTGGCTAAAACCTCACATTACAAGTGAGCAAATGCTCCCTACCGGTCACGGCATACTAAGAGTAGACCGACTAAAGGAGGTGGTGTAGCTATAATATTTAAACAGCATCTAAACATCCAGATCTTAAAATCATCAGCTCCACAAAGAGGCAATGAAGAAATAATATATACCAACCTCAAAATAAACCAAAACAAAACCATCAACATAACTGGATGCTACTTCCCACCTGGCGAGAACATCCCTCCACTAGAAAACCTCCTCAGCTGGTCTTCCCACCATCTCCTCCAAGAAACTATAATTTTAGGTGATTTCAATATTAACTGGCAATCCTATTCTGGCAACCATCCAACCCAACTAGTCCAGTCGCCAACCAGGATAAATAAAAACTCCAGCAAGCACACCACCCTGGATTGGATACTAGCCAGTAAGAGCCCCCAGTCATATATAACAGGCTGCTTATCAGATAGCCTCAGTGATCACTCACCAACATTCCTTCTCAAAAAATACCTATACCAAGCTAAACCTGTCATCTACCATCAAATATGTAGAAAACTAAACTTTAACCCACTCTCATTCATCTCATCCCTCAAAGAATGTAACTGGCATCCTCTAAAGTACCTCAGTCTTGATGACGCAGTTGAATTTTTTAATAATACCTTCCTGAGCATCCTTAATTACCATGCCCCCATAAGACTTTCCAGAACCAAAGCACAAGCCTCCCCATGGCTACAGAAAACCACTATGTCAGAAATGAAAAACAGGGATAAAGCCTGGGAGCACTGGCACAAAACCAAAACCCCCTCAACTAGACAGAAATTCCTAGAACTACGCAACAGAGTCAAAAAGCTAATAAAACAAGACAAATTACAATACTACCAGTCCACCTAGACTCCTCCCAACAATTCTGGTCCTCCATAAACTCCATCCTCCACCCAGGTAAAGTCAGTACCCCTCCTCCTAACATCCCTCACTCCTCCGAAAATATTGCTAGCTCATTCACACTTCACACAAACCATACTATCACTAGCTAAAAACAACCTCCCTCCCCTCCAACCCACACCTTCAACTAGTAATCTCCCCACTGCCTTCTCTTTTTCTCCTGTACCTGCCCCCAACATAAAAAAAACTCTTAACTAAACTTAAGCCCACCAAATTAGCAGCAGACAACCTCCCAAGTGAATACCTACAAATCACAGCTGATGCTCTGGCCTACCCAGTATCCATCTTGATTAACCGATCTCCATCAGAAAGTTACGTTTCCAAACTGTGGAAAGTATCACATATAATTCCCCTCCACAAAGGCGGCCCCTCCACAGAACTAACCAATTACCGCCCCATAGCTATTCTCTCTCCACTCTCCAAAATACTAAAGAGATGCATACACTCTCAGGTCTCAGACTACCTCCTTTCTAACAACCTCCTTTCCAATACTCAGCATGGTTTCCGACCAAACCATAGCACCACCACTGCCTTACTCTCCTTTACTAACACTATCCTTCAGCATAAAAACAATGGCTATCTCTCCTCTGCTACTTTCCTAGACCTATCTAAAGCATTTGACATGGTCCCACACAAACAACTCATCTCTGTCCTCAACCTATCCTTCTCTCTATCAGTCACCAACTGGTTTCGGAGTTACCTGTCTGATTGCCAACAATCTGTTGTATGGCAGAATGATACACCTCCCCAACTACCTGTCTCCACAGGGGTTCCCCAAGGATCCATCCTTGGACCCCTACTCTTCTCTGTTTTCACCAATAATCTAGCCTCTGCCACCAAACATGGCACACTCATACAATACGCAGATAACTCAACCATCATCTGCTCAGCCCAGTCCCTACCCAAACTGCAAGAAGTCACACAGGAAGCCTTTTCCTCTGTTGAAACTTGGTAATCTGATGCCCAATTAATACTCAACCCAAACAAAACTAAACTAGTCATCTTCCAACCCACCAAACATACTCAAAACAACTTTCACTTTATCACAGCAAAAGACAACACCTCTATATAGCCAACTGAACACACCAAATTGCTAGGAGTGGAAATAGACAAACTAAAATCTGACATTCACATATCCATGACCATAAAAAAAGTCCACAAAAAACTAGGAGCGTTATACAGAAATAAGCAACTTCTCACCAAAGCAGCAAAGATTTCAATAGCACATTCCCACCTTATCTCCACCCTACTTTATGCCTCTCCAATATATACCAATCTAAGGCAATGCGATCTAAACAAGCTAGAGACCCGCTACAACAAAACTGCCAAACTCACTACAGGGGCATCCTACCGTATTCACCACTGTCACTCACTTGCTGAACTAGGCTGGCTTGAACTCCCTCACCTCCTTCAATGGTATCAACTCTCACTCGCCCACAAACTAGTAAACCATCCACTAAATGTCCCATCCCTCCAGAATCTACTCCAACCCTATCGCACCACCAGACCACTAAGATCCAGTAACAAAAATCAGTTGCAGATCACTAAAGCCAATAACTCTGCTGGTGAAGCACTATTCTCTTGCACCATAGCCAAATTATGGAACTCCCTCCCACCCACAATTACCTCCGTACCACCATGTACCCACTTCAAAACTTTACTAAAAGCACACCTAAAAATATGCTGGCTCTGCCCTTGCAACTCCCACTCTAATATCACCCACCTCATCCAACCACTACCTTTCTTTCCACCCCACTAACTACCTTTATTATAGCAAGCTCAGATGCTCATAAGCCTAGTACTTATTATACAGCAGGAACTTTTTATTGTAACATTTGTTAATGTCTGTTATGTATTTCGCAGATAAAGATTCTAGTTGTCTACTGATGTACTATGTTCTTCATCTGTAAATATGTTTGTAATTAATTGTTATGTTAATCAAATTATTAATCGCTATGTAATCCAATGCAACTACTGTCCATTTATTTTAACTGTGGAGCTTTTCTCTCCGGGCCTCCGCTGAAAATAGACCTACGTCCAGTCGGACACTCCCGGTCAACAAATGTAAATAAATAAATAAATAAAGCAAACTTCACCTTACTTAAGACAGGGGTGGTAAGTTTCACAACCCCCACGCTAAAGGATAACGCTACCCAAGATGCAGAAACCTCTACAAATGCTCTCTATGAGCACCTACAAGGATGCATGGATTGTGCCATCCCTAGCAAAACCAAGACTCACTCCTCTAAGAGAAGGAAACCAGTTTGGTGGAACCCTGCAATAAACAGGCTATACAATAGAAGGAGGAAACTAGTTCAGAAAAAAAGGAAATCCCAAAACTGTGGTCCCTCATGAAATCATCCAAGGCTAACTTCGAAAGAAAAATAGCCAAGGATTCAAAAGATAACCACAAAGCCTTCTTTAGCTATGTTAAGAATCTAAGTGGCAACTCGCAGATATGCACTGAACTAGCGCAAAATAGCACAAACTATACTGAACCTACTGATATTGCCAACATCCTGGCAGACAGATTCAGTGCAAACTTCACCCCCCCTCTCACCTCCAAAAGTGCCCACAATGATACCGGAAAAGTGTAGTGTCCCAAAAATCACAGACGCACAGGTGAAAACAGCCTTTTCAAAAGCCAAAAACACAGCGTCAAAGGGACCAGATGGTGTTCCAGGCTGCGTCTTGCACGAACTACAGAACGAACTAACCCCCCACCTAAACACGCTGTTCAACCTCTGCTTCTCCACAGGCTATGTGCCCATAGAATGGTGCACAGCAGTGGTTATTCCTCTCCACAAAGGAGGGGCCACAAATGACCCTGGTAACTATCTCCCCATAAGCCTGATTAGCCTGGTCTGCAAGGCTATGGAGTGCATCATCATCATCATGGAACTCATTAACAAGACATTGGGAACCTCCAAACACTTGACCTGACCCAGTTCAGCTTTGTTAAGGGTAGATCATGCCTACTAAACCTGGTTGACTTCAAGACAGTACCAAGGCCATAGACGAGGGAAAGGTGGTTCACACAGCCTACTTTGACCTCACCAAGGCTTTCAACACCATTCCCCACTCGGGTATTACAGAAAAACTCACCAGCCTGAACATAAACCCCTACGTCACGAGATGGGTTGCCAACTGGCTTACAGACAGAATTCACACAGTAAGAATAACGGGCTCCAGGTCTGACTCTAAATCAGTCACAAGTGGTGTCCCGCAAGGCTCGGTCCTGGGACACCTACTGTTCCCCACATACTTCTCAGAAGTACAGGCAAATACAGGAGGACTATGGCTAACCAAGTTCGCCAATGACTGGAAACTGGGAGCCATAATTGACTCTCCGGCTGACACGGACATCCTCCAAAAGGGCCTTACTGAGATGGACACCTGGTGTCAAAGTCAAGGCCTCAAGCTAAATGCCAAAAAATGCATCATCCCTTTTGGGAAAAACAAAACACCCACGAATTACCAAATAAGTGGCAGCCCCCTTAATACAGAAGAGGCAATAAGAGATCTGGGGACCCAGGTAGATAGTAATCTCTCCTTTGACAATCATATTGCCAAAGTAGTTAGGAAATCCTTCTATGTGGCCCATCTAATTACTAAAGGGTTCGCATCTAGAAATAAAGAGGTTATAGTGCCCCTCTACTCGTCACTCATTAGACCCATCATAGAGTACAGTGCCCCATTTGGGATGTACCTCATAAGATACTTCCAACAGCTGGAAAGACCACAAAAGTACTTCACCAAGGGGATTACTGGTCTCAAACATATGTCCTATGCAGCCCGACTGAAAAAATTCCGGCTGTACTCAGTGGCATATCGCTTACTCACAGGTGATCTCTGCCTGACTTACAAAGCCATGTCCAACTCAGAATTGATGGACATACTCCGCCTAAAGAAATCCAAGTCACTGCGAGTCATGCGCCTTAGTGAGCTAAACCTCGCCACAACAATAAATAGAACATGCTGGAAGGATAGATTCCTGTCACAGGGACCTCCATGCTTTAGAACAAAATTTCAAATTACATCTGGCAGAGCCCCTCACTAACACTCTTCAAGAGAAACCTTGACGAGTGGATGGGTAACAGAAAATACACCCCTGGGATCACTTCATTGGTTCTGCTTAACAGAGGTTCAGTTAATTAATCAATGGGGCGGCGAAAGCCGACACACACTGGCTAGGCTTATAAATGCCCTCGGTCAGATAGCCTAGTACCTACCTATGAACCTATAAGAATAAAATAAATTAGGTTTAATGGTAAATGGATTTTAGCAACAATATTAAGTAAAATCTGATGGTTATGGAAAAAGGAGTGAGTGTCTAAAGAGGGATGAAAATTTAGTTTGACTGTGTAAACAGATTTTTATATATGTATATTTCTAAACTTGTAAATATTTTGTAACTAAGAGTTATTTTTGTATATAAACAAAGGACCCATAATCTTTTCAATAGGTGCAGTGGGATCTCTATTTCCACATGAGCTTCCACCAATTCAAGCAGATAAGACCTCGGTATAACTTTTCATCTGAAGGTTACTTTGCATATGCCAAAGGTATGTGAAATCTGAACACAAGAAAGCCAGCACACTGGCGTGGCAAAGGGAGGGAGGAGGTTAAAAGATAACAGGTGAAGAATTTGTTATGTGGCTAATTAAAAGCTCTTCAAGGGAAGAGAGAAAGTAAGGGGTGAGAGACAACGTGATGCCAAAAGCACAATAAAAAATGTAAGATGCTGTACCAAGTGTCACTGGACTGTAATCTGAAAACTAAAAACAACAACAATTATGCAACAGAAGCACTACTGTAAAAAAAATATATATATATATTCCACATCATAACATCAAGTTGCCTCACAGCTTATGACCAGAGCTCATTTTCACATGGAAAATAAAACGGTTTCTGAATATACATGCCTATAACTTCAGAGCCCAAGTTTGTTGTTAACTGAATACTTAAGTACCCTTTTAGTTGCAGCTTACCATCTTATTAATCAGATTATAATGAATTGCTTTACCAAATAGGTTTCATTATTTCTTGCAGGATTCAAACAGTTAGGATAAACTCCACCAAAATACATAAAATAGGGAGTAAAAGGAATTAAGCAATACTCATAGTATTAAATATTTAGTATTATATTAAGCAATACTCATAGTATTAAATATTTAGTATTATAAATATCCAGCTCTCTTGTCATAGATAAATGGTTCCTATGACCTAGGTGACAGATTTAAACTGCAACCTCAGGACTTGGAAAGGCAGATGAGCTAAGAAATGAATGAAGGAGCAGAGCCTATTCAACTACTTCAGGAGGGACTGTCTGGTGCACATGGCTGGCCACACTCCATAACAGAGTCAACAGTGAAGACCAGTGTTCATGCCAAAGTGTTATCCACAAGGGGTGGGGTGGATTATTTGATTATGTGCTCAAAGAGAACAGGCATTTATATCTCTAAGCCCACTATAGCTCATCAAACCCTTTGGAAACTGCATGTGTAGAGGAAATGGTAGGACTAAGAGCCAAAACCTCACCCACTTAGGTTAGATGCAACAAGACATCCAGGAATTAATGAAATGGTTAGTGTAAATTGTGTGTTAAAATTAAATATTTTGCTAGGGTAATATGAAATAAAACACAAAATAAAACAACTTCAAAGTAATAATAAGATTTAGAGTGTTTTAGTTGTTTTGATAATATAAATATTTATTTATATGCATTTTATTGTGGTTTTATAATTTTATAGAATAATTATATTTAATTATGTAATTAGATAATTGGTCTGTATATTTAAGTGCTGGGCAGTTGGGTTAGTATTGCTCTGAAGAAGTCCCTAGAGGAGAAATGAAAGCGCTTAACAGTGGATTTTAACTTCTTGTAATAAAATTTGTGTTTGGTGTGCAACTCAGCTGGTGTCCGCACTTCAGGTTTACTGGTTTGTTTGATTGGACTGCTTCATTAAAAAGTGTTTATAGTCACTTGTGTCTATACAAGGTGTGATGATGTGATGTACTGCCAGCTATGCCAGGAGGAGTAGGACAGTGGAAGTGTAACATATACCAGCATAACTAGTTGGATTTTTGTAAAGAATTACATGTCATTTGTATATCAAGCTGACTTGTACAGATACTTGTGTTGAAAAATGTATTTGTAAAGCTGCTTGTGTTGAAATGAATGAACAGTGGGTCCTGTTGGACAGAAAAGAAATGCATCTGTATGTCAGACTGCATTGTAACAGTTGAAATTAATATATTGTAACAAGAGTATACTGGATGAGAAAAGGGTAATCTCAGTCCAGCTAACTCTGAAAAATAGTCTGAAATTAAATTACTTGGTTTAGGTCATAAAGATTGCACCTTACAGTTCTGACCACAGCCATATATGAAATAGGTCTGTGAGAAGCCTGGCTTAGTACCTCTGTAGGAAGAATGAAAGCGTTACAATTGTTTTATAGCTTCTAGATGCTGTAACACATCTTAGCAAAGCTCTAGGTGCGTGTATTATGATGCATATACGCAAAATCCTGGCTCAAGTTTCTAGTAAAGTGGGTAGTGTGGGAACCAGATTCAGGTAACCAGATGTGATGCCATTCTATAGCCAGCACTGAAATGATATTAGTGAGAGATGTCACTTGGCTCTCAGCAGTATGTTTGTGAAACCTAACAAAGAAAGACCACTCCTAGACTAGGGAACAGTAATTTTTAATCAATCAGGAAAATATAGTGAGATTATTAAGTATTGTTTTTCTGTATCTAACTTTTCCATCTGTGTTATTTTTAACATTTCCTGTGATGAAACTCTGGTGTTTATTGTAAATAGATATTTAGTATTTTCATGTTCTTTTATTATTAAATATATTTAAACTTTACATTGTGGCTGGTCTTTTAAAGAATATTTTAACATTTGAGAGTACTTATACTTATTTGGTGACACTGTGGCCATTCCAGTAAGACATGTTGTTTGGTCAACATTACCATTGCTATTAGTATTAATTTCACGCAGTATAACCGAGTACCCCAGTAACAGCCTTAGAGTAGCTGGCTTTGTGGGTGCTCTAGTGCCAGTGTATCTACCTCATAACCTGGGCAAAGGTGGTAGAGTTAGTAAAGCCAGCCTTTCCCAGGTGTGTGTGTGAAAACCAAACTCAGAGAGAGCATGTGTGTCAGATACTTTGAACAGGGACACACAGCACTGATTTCACAGAGTGGGTGGTGGAAGACTTGGCTTGGAACACCCAACTAAGGACTTAACTCTATAACTGCATCAGTGGGGAGTCTTATATGGGACCTGGAGAGAGAGAGAGGGAAACCCAGTACCAGGATGAGAGTGTGTTCCCTGTGTGCTCTTAAGGGAAACATTATGCTTGCTGCAGAGAGCTGCATCTGGAAATACTGTGTGTATCCATTTTTGTTGGAAGTGGAATGTCCCTCACCAGAGTCAGTGGTGAGGATTGAGGTTCCTTGATTACTGGCCCACAGGAGGGACGTCACACAAGGCACCACTAACCCCCACTGCAGGGTGCGCAGCTACATGCAAACATGAGACATATATACATGTGAAATTAAACAGTTTTAAACTAATCTGCCAATAGATAATCACACAATGATCCTTCCTCCAGCAATCCCCAGTTCAGACAAGGCTACATCCACACTCTTCTGTCACAAGATTGCAGGACAGCCCTTCTTAATGTAAGGTGGCTGGATTTGAGTTCAAGTGTTTGAAAAGCTGGCTAGATTCAGCAAGTCTGGATCTAGTCTATGCTGAATAAGAAATATTTCAATGCAAAACAAGTGCAGATAATGAAGCAGTCACAAACAGTGAAAACAGTCAAAAAGACACAAATTAATGCAGTACAGCAGTAAAATACAGATGAAAAGTGCAGATCAAACTCAAAATAAGCTTAATTTCTTGTTCTTAGCTTTAGACGGATTGGATTCAAGCAGAAACAGTCTGGACCTCTGGCAATGGATGCCAAACACACAGCAGCTCTGGTTAATTGAGCCAAAACCTGTGCAAACATGAGGCTTGTATACAGGCAAAATTGAACAGTTTTAAACTAGTCTGACAATAGGAAATCACACAATAATCCTTCCTCCAGCAGGCAAAGCCTCTACTGAATTGAACAACCTCTCCTTAAAAACAGAGGTATGTCAAAGGACTGGAGGACAGTAACTGCAGCTTCCTTTAACAATAGCAGGTCTATGGAGAAGTCTGGTGATTGCAGCCCGCTATTCTGATTACAGTCCCAGGGAACTTTATGGAAAATATTCTGCAGGACAGACTGATCCAATTCCTAAACGGTGATTCTCCTGCAGAATGGCAGTAGCATGCTTTCATGCAGCAAAGGCCTTGCTAATCCATACAGATCCAGTTTCATGATTAGATCAACAATGAGCCAGATATAATTAGACCTGTGAATGTGATGTATTTGGACTTCAGTAAGACTTTGGATGCTGTACCTCACAGACACCTGGCACGGAAGTTAAAAAGTGTGGGCCTGGATTCCAAAACAGCAACATGGATTGGAAAATGACTGAATGACTGGAAGAAGGTATTACTTAAGAAGGGAACTTTACAGCAAAAGGTTATTGTACAATGGACAAGTTTTTCCTCCCACCAAGGTATAAAACCCAATGTACCACACTTAAGTTTGGCAACAGCAAAGAAACAAATCCACTAAGGAGCAGTCAAAAGCTTACACCTGCTAATGCTTCCTGCCTCTACACAGCAAATCAAAGATGTATTTTTGCTTCTCCTTTCCTTCAAATAAAGATAAATAAAAGATTGTCACACTTTTAATTTAAAACATGCAAGAAATTTCTTCAGTTGTTCTTTTGCCACAGGTGCCTTAGCAGGAACTGCAAGCAGGCAACGTACTGCAAATGTGTTGGCATGTTCATTAGCATGAGCATGCAGAGTCCATGTTAACTCCATCTCATCATCTCCTGAGAATATAGTATTTTTATGTCATGACCCCTTACTTTTGCCTCGTCCAGTATGTATATGGCAAGCAGATGGAGTTTTTCCTCATACCCTGGTCCCTTCATTACCTCACCATTTTGGTAACTGTCCATTGTCTGTGTCCCAGGTTCATCTCCCTGTTTTGTATGGTGAACAGAACTGGGCATGGTGCAGCAAGTGTACCCTTAGCAGTGTCAGATGAAATAGATAAATAACCTTAGCAACTCCTTAAAAATAAAATGTTTAGTATAACAAATAAACAAAATAAATGTTCTGAAAGCCATGCATGATCCTGAAGTAAATCACATACCTTGCTGAGTAGCCACCTTGTGAATTTCAAGTAAATTAAGGGTAGTCCAAAATCTCTCCACCAAATATATCCCTATGGCCATCTCATTATCACTGGGGTGAAACAATAACTGCTCAAAGCTTTACAGATGTTTGTGTCACTTGGTATTATGAGAGATATGGTATACAGTCAACATAGGCATTTCACAACTTAGATGCAAAGGAGTATTGCATGGAACATGTTGATTTTATTTAGAACAGTAGAGTTTTGCTCATTGTAATGGCGGTCTAGTGCATGACTATCTACCCAAGCAGTGTAGTGATAATCTGGACAAACAAAATTAATTCTTCACTTTACACAAATGCAGCTTCCCTTTATAAAGGTGTTAAGTTCTTGCTGGTCTTACACCTGTTTTTGTATGTAGTACTATGTAAAGCTTAAACTTAATCATCCTTAGTCAAATTCTTTTAACTGTTAAAAAGGAATATATTGGAGATAAAACATATATCCTTTACCTGTGTTCTTATGGTTAATGTGCATCAAAAGGAAAAACAAAGCCATAGAGGCATGAAGGACAGATCAGAGTCTGCAGATTAGAGGAGGCCTTGGGTTTCCTGAAGACAACTGGCGTGAGGAAATGACACAATGTTCTGTAGGCTGTTGGCTTAGTAAGCCATGGGTTCAAATCTGTTAGCTTATTCAAAGAGAGCCGATGTGTTAATTTTTATATAAAATATGTGAAGAAAAATAAAATACATCTGCTATGAAATGCATATTCAGTTAAATAATGTTAAGCTCAATCTTTTCCGTACCCTATTCATGATGTAGGTCACCAAAGAAGCTTTTCCTTGGTTTACAATGAATCACCAGCTGTCCAGCATACATACCTAGCATAGACATGTGTGCACTGTTACGTTCATCTTACTATTGTTATTTCTGTAATTTCCTTCCTGGGACACCACTGCAAATATGACTTCCCAGAAAGACATTCCAAGTTTAGCAAATATATATCGATCAATAAATAAGCATGCAGTAACATATACCAGCTGTCCAATATGAAACACAACTACTCATTGTGTATACCTACACTGGGGCACGATACAAAAGCTTACTGTGTGTGGAGGCGTTCAGCAGCTGACAAGTATGTCCATCAACTATGGAATACTAAATAGCTAGTCAGTATGTCTATCAACTATGGAATACTGAACAGCTAGTCAGCATGCATATTGACTGTGGAACACTGAACAACAGCTGGTGAGAATGTTTACCAACTGTATCATGCAGAACAGCTGGTTAGTATGTGTACCTATTGTGGAATACTGAACAGCTGGTCAGCACATGTACCAACAGTGGGACACTGAACCATATCTGGTCAGCAAATATACCGACTGAGTCATGCACAACAGCTGGTACAAGCTGTGGAATGCAGAGTAACAGCTGGTCGGCACATGTATCAACTGTGAAATTCAGAACAAGAACTATTCAGTATGTGTACCAACACTACGACAGATAACAGGTGGTCAGCTGTGTACTAGCTGTAGAACACTGAACAACAGATGGCCAGTCAACTGTGGAGCACTGAACAACAGCTGGTCAGCATGTATACCAACTATAAAATACTGTACAATGGCTGATCAGCATGTAGACCACTGCAAGGCACAGGACAACTAATTCAATGTGAAGGGCACAGAACAACTAATAAACATGAATGCCCATAGTAGGATACAACAGTGGATAAACATGTATACCTACTCTGGGACACGCAGCAACAGCCTGTTAGCATGTACATATGCTGTAAAACAGAGCAATAACTGTTCAGCATGACGATATCTGCTCTAGGACACAGAGCAACAGCTGGTCAGTATGAAAGTATCTGTTCTCTGACAAAGGGCAACAACTCTTCAGCATGTATAGATCCTCTAGAACAAAGCAATAGCTGGTCAGCATGTAGGTCTGCTGTATGGTACAGAGCATCACCTGTTTAGAATGTCAGCATGTAATTCTACAGTTACGCACAGAGCAACACCAATTAGCATGTATACTTAAATTAGTGCAAACAGCTGGCTGACATGAATGTCAACTGATGGGCACACAACAACAGCCAATTATCATATATACTTACCACAGAGCACATTACAGGTAATCAGAGTGTATACTTGCTCTAGGACACAAAACAGCTGATCAGCACGTATACCTAATGAAAGCTTCAAAACAGTTAATAAACATATACGTCCACTGCAGGACACAGAACAGCAGCTTTTCAGCAAGCTTTCCTACAGAGGGACAAAGAACAAATGCTATTCAGAATGTATATCCACTGTGGGGCACAAAGTAGAAGTGGACTGCATCTGTCGGACAAACACAAACAGCTGTTTAGCATATATACTTACTGCATGACTCAGAATTACTGCTGCTAATCATGTATGCCCACTGAAGGGCATACAACAGCTGGTTAGCAGGTACACCCACTGTAGGACACAACCAACAGCTGCTTAACATATATATATTACACACACACACACACACACACACACACACACACACACACACACACACACACACACACACACACACGTATTAGAATAGTTAGCTAACATGTACATCCAATGTGGGGCACAGAACAGATGTTTGATAAATATACCCACAGCACATCACAATAGATGGTTAAAATGTAAGCCTACAATAGGGCACAGAACAACACCTGGTAAGTATGTATGCTGACAGTGGTGGACAACAGCTACTCAACATTCACACCCAATGTGGGATACAAGACGAGTACTGTCTGGGGCATGGAACAGCTGCTTCAGTGTGTACATCTACATGAGGCATAGAATTTAACAGTCCAATGCAAAGTTGACAAGAAAACATTTAGTTAACATGTATATTATCTGCCAGACACGGAACCATACTTGTTCAGTATGTATACCTACCATGGGACATATATGTCTAATCTGTATGCCCAGTATGGGACAGCAAACAGCTCAGTAAAATACTCATTATAGGAAACACTGCAGCTACTCAGCATATATAACTGACTGAGGGTATGCAACATCCATAAAGGTACACAATAAAACCCAACTATCACACTTATCTTACAAATATATATATATATATATATATATATATATATATATATATATATATATATATATACACACACATATATATTTTATGTACATTACGGATGTCATACATGATGCACATTAACAAATAAACATGCACTATACAAATGGTGAGCTGATAAAGAGTCTGAGCTGTCTCTTATACACAACCATTTTTAATCATAATCTGGGAAATAACAATCAGAAGGCGAGTAGCACAGGCTCAGTTTCAAAACAAAAACTTGCAGATTAATTCCATCAGACCTACAAGCAAAATAATCAACACTGAAGCCCATTTATACTACAAGCTGAATGGTGTTCAAGTAATGTCATTAGGATAGTAGCAATGAGAGCCTTTTACCAGGTACGTCTTACATGCAGCTATGAAAGGTTGTAAAGAATTCAGCAATCAGATGTACTGTGGAATACAGTTCCACAGCCTAGGGCCACAGACTGTGAAAGGCTTTCTAATGGTGTGGTGCTTATACATGGAAAGCCTGAAGTTAAAAAGAGAGGAGGCAGGGGATCATATGGTCCTAGGCTTTGGTTGAACAGAAAGCAGTAGAAACAGGATGAAATACAGAGCTAATGCACAAGACTTAACAAAAACAGCAAATAGGAGAATATTAAAAAGTATAGAGGGTTGTGCAGCTTGAGATCACTTGCCAGTTAATTTTAGCTAGGGAGTGACAGTGCTGCCCCAGCTAAATGTAATTATTTTGACTAATGAAGTCTGGAAGTACTAGGAATAGCAGCTGTAAAGAGTATAAAGAGGGCATATTACACCACTGGAATCATCACTCATTTGTAAAGGGCAGATAAGGATTCACTACTAAGCAGAGTGCGAGAGACAGATCTTATGTGAGTGAAGGTAACTAATGAATCAAACCATAAATATAGGAATTTAAAGGATATGACTGAGACTGTATGGATTTCGTTAGGAGGTGTTAAAAATAGTTACACTTGGCCAAGATTGAGGCTGGCATTTGCACCAAAAAGATTGATTTTTGTTTTGAGAAATTATATGCAAGCCGTTTGTTGACATTGCATACATTGCTAGCTCCCTGTTTTGAATACCATGTGACAACAGTTGCCAGGAAATCTTTTATCTCTTATACTCAGCATTGATCCGGCCAAAAATGGAGCACAATACCCCCTTTGGGATGCATCTCACTAACATATCAAAGAATCAGAAAGAACCCAAAGGTTCCTAAAAAAAAATAAATAAATAAAAAAAAAAAAAAAAAAAAAAAAAATCAGCAGTCTAAAGTCCAGAGCTTCCAAGAGAGACTGGGAGCTCTATTCTGTTTTTAGTGACTTATAGGCTTTGAAAGGAGATCTCTGTCTCCTCATTAGAGACCTGATTACCCTGGGCATCCTGTATCTTCGCAAGTCCAACATCTCCATCAATACTAGAAACTGGGACTTTCACCAACAGATAAATAAAACAAGGTAGAGGGGCAGGCTTATAACCTAGTACCTCCCAACCCTCTAGAATAAGCTCCTCCTGCACATTAAGCAGTGCTACTCACCATCTTCCTTTAAACATAACCTAGATGGCTGGATGGTATCCACAAACTTACTCTGGGACTGACCGGTATAGCTCTCCTGGAGAAAGGAGGTGCAGCCTGAGGGAGGGTAATGGCAAGGCGAGAATGGTCATGAGACGCAGTGGCCTTGGAATATACACAAATCTATAAAGAACCAGCACTAGGTTATTATAGGTCATCACAGAGAAAGGATAGCTGGTACAAGTAAGGTAGTGTGACCTCAGAAGTGCAAACCTATCAGTATATACAACTTGTACATCTAGGACGTCTAGGGCCAAAGTCTGAAAAGAAGTCTGTGCTATTGATCCCAGTACACAGCCTCAAGCCACTTGTATTCTGAGCTGTCCAGTGGAAACACTGCATTAGAGTATCCTTTGACCAGTTCACTTACCTAGTTAAAAACTGATAGCTAGATGGAGGGATAGAAGGATGGATGGATGGATAAATAAATACAAATGAGAAGCCACTAAGGCCAAATGTGAAGCTGGTGGGATAGCATGAGGTACAGGAGACCGCAGGCAGTAGAAAGCCTAGTTTGTCTGTCACTGTCTCCACCCTGATGAATTCCCCAAAGAAAAAGATAAGACAGAGTAAGATTAACAGCAGTATTACAGTAAGGTCTCCCCATCCACATTTTAGTAGATGCTGAAGGCTAAAGTTAAGAGTCATCTCAGTGCTATTACTTTGGTAAAACTAATGCTGTTCATGAAAAAGCTAACCTTGACTTGTGAAGCTTTTCCTTGATTTGCATTTGGACTGCAGATATCAGCAGTTTTGAAAGGGGTAGGAGCAAGAGATGTGTTTATAGCTAGCTATAGTAATGGCGGCACACTTCCTCAAGTCTGGAATATATACTGCTGAGCTGGAGATAATGAAAATGTGAAAGCCAGGAATGGCTACAAACATGTCACATGATCTGATGATTTAATGGAAGATGAGAAGAGACCATCAGTGTACTGCAAGTCTTTGTGAAGGACTGTTGTAGAAGGTGCAGGTTTTGTAGTCTTAGTTTACACTGACAGAATATGGTGATATAGTCAGCTGAATACGGCTAGAATACTGTGAAGGTAAGCGAGATGGTGGTGTGACTTGGTTAAGTATGGAGAAACATTCACAAAAGGCAGCTGCAAGAGTGTGTGGATATGACTGTAAAACACCCTCTAAATTTGTATAAACAGAATGTTAACCTTTCTTCAGAAGTACGTGGGAGGACATAGTTGGGACAGTTGCTTGTTTTTCAGAATACTGGCTTTTGCATTTCTTTTTTCTCATGGATATCAAGGATGTTTGGTGAATCAGTCTCGTCACTGTGCTCCTGTACACTGACAATACCTTGTGTATGAGGACTTTATAGACTATACAGCTGCTATAATCCACAAACAAGGGTAATACTACATCTGGGCTAGAAAGTGCTGCATCCCCACATGGATAATATCTTATTAATAACTACCAAAATCTTATGGAATACCAAGTGATGAAGTTTTTATTCACCATGACTGTAAAAAAAGTTAAGTAACTGCTAGATTTGCTTGTGTAGAGAATACACTACGGTTATAAAACCTGACAATGAATCAGAAGTACAAGGCAGGAAACTAAAGTCAAAAGTACTCTTTTCAACAGGCAGCCACACATGCTGAGCAGGCATGAGTCAGCACATGCAAACAAAAGGGGGTTTAGTCAATCTGTTCGATAAGCACTACATTGTCACTCTGTCAAAGCATTTCATATTTTACCCATGATGCACAGTATTCATAAATCAGTGTTTCATAACAAAGTAGACTATGTACAAAAATGCCTTTGCCACAGATGTTGTACTAGTATTAATCCTGCCTTTCACAACATGCCCTGGCATGCCACTGCTTTTATTTCCTGGGATTAAAGGAGTTAATAACCTCAGTCATGTCACAAAAGAACTCACCATGCAGGTAAATTAACTTTGCAGGTAACTACATCATTCATTCAGAGACAACAGTGATCTTTTAGCATTAATGGCCACAGCAGACAACAGTTCAAATGTACAATGGTCACAAAAACTACTGCAAGAGAGTACAGTATTATTGAAAAATGCATTGCTCAAGAGGTTCCAAAAAGACACAAGGTTTAGTAACTTAGTGGCAAGTACAATAATCAGTTTTATTTTCCATTATACAATTTTTAACTTCTACTCATGGGAAACAAGGCAGCTGCTATTTTCTTTATCCCTTCCTTTCTCGTACATTTCTGTATGCTAGCTAAAAGAAAAGCCACCCACAAGGGTTCCTTACTTTGCCTTTGTTTGTACACCTAACATGTTTATCTAGTACTGCCTTGCTAACCAGTAAATTTATGAAGGACAAAAAAAATCTTTAGTCTTCAAAAACAACTATTGTACTCACTACATCAGCTGATCTGTGAGAAGGGCTTTTATGGGGGACAATTTTTGTATTTCCTTTCAATTTTCCCTCCTCGCCAGTCTCTGTAACTCAAGTGCAAACAGGCACATACATCTCATGTTGGTCAATACAGAATACAAGGTTACAATCAGCAATTGCACTAACCAGTTTGACCCCTCCCCCCATGCAATAAGCAAGCACAACTTAAAAGACATTAAACCTCCACAAAAATAGGAATTTATCTAGTTGCCTGACTTACAAGAAAATCCATCCAGTAAAACTCGACAGAAACACTACCCAGTCACAGGAGGACAGCATAAAGGGGACAAGCATCCACAACAGAGGGAGTTCTCACCATTCCACTCCACTACAGACTGATTTCTCACAGATCCACTGGTGTGGCGAGTACATTCCTATTACATCCAACACTGAAGATGCTATGCAGTGGTTAACTACTGATGTCAAACAGTACAAATTAAAGCCCCCTGAAAACTCAGAGTCAAAGGCAGAACAAAAAGCAAAGACCCAAAAACAAAACCTTTCTTTTTTTTAAGTAAAAAAACCCCTTTTGGTGTCCCGAAGGGGGGAACTCCTTGATTCACTGGTACGATTAA